>NW_026706721.1:0-85175 GCF_029867415.1 Vicia villosa | reverse complement strand
CAATATTTTAAAGTATTAGAAAACACTTAAAAACATGTCATTTTAAACTCAATTAAAAATATATTAAATAAATCTTTTTTTGTGATTTTTTTTGATATTCATCAAAATATATATATTAAATAAGAGGTGTGTAAAAAATGAAGAGAAAATAAATTAATTTGATTGGTTGAATTAATGGTTGAAGTTGTGTAAGAAATTGAAGAAAAATAGGTGTTTAAAAAAAATGTTTTGGTCCCATAAGGGTGTTGAACCCACGACCTTGACGCTCACCACTCAAAAGCATAAGCCAACTGAGACCACGCGCGTGGCTCTGATTACCAATACGCGCATTGCATTCATTATATTTTGAATCTGAATTTCCAAATTCATGTTTCAAAAATATGGCGCCAAGAACATGAATCCCATTTTGAATTTGAAAATCTCTGAAAACTGAACCAAATTGATCAAGTGAAGGGTCTATCTTACTC
This sequence comes from Vicia villosa, assembly GCF_029867415.1. NCBI lineage: Eukaryota > Viridiplantae > Streptophyta > Magnoliopsida > Fabales > Fabaceae > Vicia > Vicia villosa. The sequence goes on along the minus strand of NW_026706721.1, from coordinate 84,708 downwards.
GTTTTTTCACAAGGAACATGATGGTACCATCATAATTTCATTTATTTTTGCTCTAAGGTGATCAATTTTCTGATGAACACGAAGAACCCTAATTCTGACATTGATCATTGTGAAATCGTGTATGATTGATGAATATGATGCAATTGATTGAGGGTTAATGATCAGTCATAGGTGCAGAAACAAGATGGTATGCTCAATATTTCATTTATGATGCGTGCAAGTATGAGTTTGAAGTTCAAGTAGACTTACCTTCAAAAACGGCCAAACTGGAGATTTGAAATCTTGCAATATAAGTGTTACAGATGCTTTGTATCTTGATCTGGATAGCTTCAATGATGACCTTATGGAAGGTGTCTGGATGCTCTGGAACAAGCTTGAATTCATCTGAGCTATGGCCATGGCACCTGAACTGCAGTTGCTTCAAGTATGAATCGAATTTGAAGATGGAGGTGTTACAGGTCGTATGTGAGTGTTTGGATCATTCATATGAAGTATATGGAAGGTGTTAGAAGTGATAGTTTGGACAGAAATGGTCTGGAATGAAAATTGGCATGATAAGGCTTCAGATATGTGTTCATATTTGAGAAGTGGGGTAGTGATTTTGAGTTCTGAGATGTTTTTGGGGTGTGTGAGATGGATCAAACACTTTACATTTGATGTTTATGGGATGTTAGAACCCTCACTTTGCTTAGAAATTGCAAAGAGATTAGAAATTGAGCAATTCTCCCTCTTTGAAACTCATGAAACTTGTATTCTTAAGAAAGAAGAGAGAAAACCTATGATTTGTGTGACTTTGGTGTGATTTTGAATGGAGTTTGGACCTCTATTTATAGGCCAAAGAGTCTGAACTCAGAGCTTTGCAACTTGATCAAAGTTTGATGATTTGGCTTAAGAGATAAAAAGGAATCTTTTACATTTAATGCAAAATGGTTAAAGTGACCAAACCATGGTTAAACTTCAAGCTTCTTATCCTCTTCCATTCTGATCTTCTAATCAGAAAATATCTTCAATTATTGTCTTGATGCATCATTACTTGCATTATTTGGCAATTTGGTTCATAATTTTGCAAAAATGGCTTGAAATTTCAAGTGAAATGGTCACTAATGTCAAAATTCAAAACCATAGCTACACTCCATATTTTTTCATGCTCTTGGACATTTTGGAAAGCTCATGTTACATACTTCAAAACTCTAGTTGAAAGTTTCTTCAAGATCTTTAAGGAAGTGGGTGAAAAAGATCCATGAACTTTGAGAAAAATGAAGTTTCAAGTGAATTTTTCAAAAGATGCCAACTTTGAAGCTCCATATCTCTTAAATGGTTGATCTTATGGAAAAAATTTATATGTGTCAAAGTTGTTTATTGGATCAAAATCTACAACTTTCATGTTGGAAGTTTTTTCCAGTTTGTAGGTGAAATTTTGAGAAATTCCCTTTCAAAGTTTGGAAAAAACCATGAAAAAACACTTAGAAATTTTTCTAAGTATGGAAAGTCAAACTTTTGACTTTTTGATTCTTGGTTGATTTTCTTGATTTTTCTTGACCAAATGACTTCATATATCATATATTGATGATTTAAAACTTCAAAAGTCATGGTTGACCAAAATTCCCCAAAAGTCAATGGTGATCTTGTACAGTTGACTTTTTCAGACGAATCGCGTTTCTGGAGATTTCAAATGAAACAGGCTATCCTCATCAAATGAATAGTATGAATGGATCACATTGAAGCATTAGAGGATATTGAGCCATGGTTTGAGTTGTGACACCATGTCCTGATTAAAAAAGTCAGTTGTTCAGTGAATTAGGTCAAAAAAACCCTAATTGTCGACCTGATGAAATTGATGACTGTAGGTCTTGAATTGAGATGCAATTTCCATGGGATATTGTCATAGGGATTATTTGAGGATGATTGAAACCTTTGATTGACTTCCTGGGGGTTTTTATGGTTTCCCAAATGTGATCCCTGATTTCAGTCCCTGATAGTTCAAAAATCCTGATCTGAGGATTTGTCTGATCAATCTTTGTGTAGGAGATGTTCTGAGCCAATGGATTAGGTCAAAATGATGCACTTGGGGTCTTGAGGTCATGTCCCAAGTCATTAGGTCAAATCCTGAGCAAAAGTCAAGAGTATGCTATCTTCAGTCAAAACCCTAATTCAGTCGATTCAGAGCCTTTGAGCTTGTTGAAATGAATCTCTGAGGAACAAATGTTGATTGTTGATGAAGATAGTTCTTTTGAGATGAAGGGAGAACAAAACCCTAATTGATTGTTACTTGTACTGATGAGTGATTTCCTGATTAAATCCTGCTGAGTCACAAGTAGCAAACACAAGCTATGCAATTTGTTAGAGATGCAAATGATGCATATGCAGATGATATGAGGTGGTATCTTAGGTCAAAAATTGGGGTATGACACCTAGGCTTAGAAGATATTTCACTTATATTTTACTTTGATTAGGAAATAATCCTGACCCATAGTAATCTTAAAAATAGCCATTAAAAGTCATTCTTTCCTCGAGACATATGTCTTCGAAGAACACAAACATCATGTCGAAATCTCCAGCTAACAAATTGCCCCCAATAAATATCTATTTCGAAGGACAATTAGAAATAGACATTTCTTGAACCATCTTAAGCTAGGAGAAAAAACATGTACCAGAAATTTTTGTACAACCAGATCTAAAAGGATTAGGGTTAATCCAAAGGAAAATATGACAAAACAATCAGTGATTGAAATGAAGATAGAGATCATTCATGATATTATCCATTGAATTATAGTTTAACATAAAGTTATTATCATGAAACGATCGATTGAAAGAAAAAAAATATCACATCAGTAACATGAAGAAATTATTAAGCAAATTGTGGAAAATGAAGAAAGAGAAGAGCATAGATGAAGATTTACCTTTAGAAAATTTCTTCACCCACCTCCTAACCTTCTTGCCCACCTCCGGTGAATTTACCACACTACCCCTTGTTTCGGAAGTTCATTTCCGAAAAGGTACTTTTTTTTGTTAAAAAAGGTGTTTTCGGAAATGTATCTCCGAAAACGTGTTTTTTTTAATATAAAATATTGATTTCGGAGATGCATCTCCGAAATAAAGTTACTTTTCAGAAAATGTGGTGTTTTCGGAAGTTCATCTCCGAACGCACCCCTTGGAGGAATTCGGAAATGAACTTCCGAAATATTCCAAGACCAAATTGGTCTTGGAATGTTTCGGATATACACTTCCGAAATAATTAATAATTATTAAAAAAAATTAAAATCAAGGTGAATCAATACAATTAATAGGTATAAAATCAAGGTGAATCAATAAAATGAAGGTGAATCAATAAAATCAAGGTGAATCAAAACATCCTAAACTATTTGAAAGTTAAAAATTATTTTACTAACTTATATAAATCAAAAACATTTTAATTCCATAAGTAAATTTTGAATTATATAGAATTAAATATAAAATTTATTCATTAAATAAAATTAAGACAAAATCTTTTTTTAATTTTTTAAACTAAATAAAAAATTATCTCATTTTTAATTATGAATCAGAATAGAAATATATAAATATATAATAATAATTATTAATTTTGTAAGTGAAATATATAAATATATAATATATATAAATATATAATAATTAATATATAAATATATAATAATTATTATAAATTAAAACACTCATTTTTTTAATTTTTTTAATTATTATATAAATATATAAATATATAATAATTTTTTTAAATATATAATAATTATTATAATTATTATATAAATATATAAATTAAAACACTCATTTTTTTAATTTTTTTTGTAAATACATAATGATCGCACCACCACTCCTCATGTAAAGATATGATCATACCTTGAATAATGATCAATAGACAAACTAACAAAGAAACCCTAAACAAAATAATCAAGAGACTATTTCATTGAAAAACTAACGTTGATGAATATACAAAATAACACTTCAGGGAAGAACAAACCTACTTGTGAAAATGATGCTTTATGAATATCTTTTGGAAGATATTTGATGAATATCAGCCTGAAAATCGCCTAGGTTTATTGCGAAATGACGAATTGACATTTGAGTGTTGATAGGTAAATGAAAAGTTAGAAACTAGATAGTACTCTGAAGTATTTCATGCAAAATAAGTGTCATGTCGGTTTTACACAAAATCCATTTATTAAAAATATGAAATATAAAAAAAACTTCATAGCGCCATATTATGAGAATTCATTTTAAAGATTTACCACGTCTGTTATATAAAAAAAAAGGAGGGGTTAAAGTATATTAAATAAAGTATTAAAATAAGATTTTAAAATTACTTTTATGAAATTCTTAATGCAAAATATTTTACCTCTCAGTTGGACCATATAGCCGAGGTAAATACTAATGGAACAAATAAAAAAATAAAAATTTCATTGGAAAGACGCCAAGTGAGAAATACCTATGAAACAATTGAAAAAAAAACATAAAATGCACCAATTGGGTGTCGAAGCGAGATCCCTTATTGCTACCTTACCTCAATTTTATTAAATATTTGAGGGCTAAAGTTTTTTATTAAAAAATTAATAAAACATGGCGCTTCCACGACCGATACCATCGTTTTTCATTGTTCGAGGTGTAAGTTTCGCCATAAAAAATGTTATTTGTAGTAGTGCAAAAGCGGCCTACCCTTTACCTGTGTGTTGGTTACTATCTTTATAATGGACTTACATAATAACCATAATCATTTTACCTTGCCGTATCTGATATACAGATATGTGATCATGCTAAGCGTCGTCAATCATAGGTCTTGTAGAAATCTCCTTTTCAACTTTTTCCTCGGCTGCTTCACCATGGACACATTCTGCGTTGCTGCAGGGCCAGTCCTGACATTTAAGAGGCCCTAGACAATTAAAAATGGACCCTAATAAAAATGGACCTTAATATATATTTAAAATTATAAGACTTTTAAAATTTTGAGATAATGCAATAAATACTTCAATATTTTATTAGGGTTTATACAATAACGTGAAAAAAGTCAAACTAATTAAAAAATAATAAGACCTTAAAAATACTTTGATAAACTAAATTAATTCTTGTTCAAAAATATTCTAAATTTATTAATTTAATTATATATATTTAATCATAATGATTTAATTAAGGGTTAAGTATGTTTTTGGTCCATATAAATATTTCAAATTTCATTTTTAGTCCCTATTAAAAAAAATATTTTAGTTCCTATAAAAATTTTATGCAGCTAGTTATAGTCCCTACTATTTTTTAAAATTTTGAAAACTATTTAATTATCTTTAAAATTTTAAATTTTTGAATAATTTTTTTCATACGTGTTTAGAATATAAAATATTATTTTTACCAAATTATAAATTTTTTAATAATGATAAGAATTAAATATAATTTTTTTAAATTTCAAAAGATAATGATAAAATTAATGCAATTCTCGACTTATAAATCAAATTTTGAGTTTTTTTAGGAACTTTTTATAACGTTCTAAACATGTATGTAAAATAATCATTCAAAAATACACATCGATTTAATAGTAGGGACTAAAACTACGTGCATAGTAATTTTATGAGGACTAAAATATGTCATCTTTTAATAGGGACTAAAAATGAAATTTGAGATATTTATAGGGACCAAAAACATACTTAACCCTTTAATTAAAAATAATATTAATATTAATAAATTTTTAATATGAGTATAAAGTAACAACCTATGGTTGTTTAATACATGACTTGTGATTTAATTTTAATATTATAAAATATGAAACTTTTTGAAAATATTACATATAATAGTTTTTGAAAATAGTTGAAAAAAAATTACATATCAACTCAAAGAACCAAAGATCGTACACACAACCCATTCATTAAACTTACAGAACACAACCGCTGCACTATAGTTGGATTTGTGTTCATTACTGCAACATAACATATACATAAATAGTTTAGTTTATAATTTCTAAACCCAAACCCTTAAAATATGAGCCCCTTTTTTATGTGGCCCTGGGCTTAGGGCCTGCTTACCCTGGCCCAGGGCCCGCCCTGTGCTGCTGCATCCTTCATGTTGTTGTGGAGCATTCGTTCTATGGACGGTATGGCTTCCGTCTGTCATCTTGATATTTTCTTTCCCATAATCTTTTGTTTCTTTTGGCTCCGACTTATCTGACTCAACCTGAAACTATCTCCATGCAGCATCCCGCTGATACTCTGCTGCCTTAAGACTTGAAAAGATGTTTCGTTTCTCTATGTAAGGATATAGAAAGTTGAAGAGGGGAATATTTCTATTCTTAGAGTATATTATTTTTTTTAATTACAAATTTTGAAAGCTTTGTTTTTTTTTTAAAGGACAAAAGCAAAATTATAATTATTCTAAAAGAGAAGGCATAAGCAATGCCTTAAGTATAGGAAATTAAAGTACAAATTTCCAACACCAGATACAGAATCCAATACCCTCATGTCAAAAAAAAAGGCTCTACTAATTTAGTCTACACCCTGCTCAAAATGACCCAAAACAGACCCTGCTAATTACCAAATAAAACTAACAAATAAGGAGTACAACTACCATGTGAGCAACAGCTCCAAACCAAATTAGTCAACACCATATTTTCATATCTGAGACAACAGCCTCATGACACGATGGAATTCTTAAAAATTCGTCCATTCGCGATCAGATTCCGCTGCTGAGCCAGACCCAAAAAATTGCACAAGCTTGCTGCAGATATAGAGAAAACCCTGGAAATACCGAGCAGTACTATAGAGCAATACCGAATTGCACCAATACACAAAGCACTATAAAACTTCTGGTTTGTAAGAGAGAGTTGCACCAATGCAGAGAAGCAAGGCTACAATTATTAAGCAGAGCTATTGCAAACAGATCACCACAAACAATCATGTAAAGCACCCCTTAATGCAATCCTTTGGATATCTCATCCAGTGATTAAGATCGTAGCTGAAACCGGCCATCTTACTCTTGATCGACTTCCATGATAGCAGTAGAATATCTTCAAATATTTTTGCATTTTTTCATCCACCATTCTTGAAAATCTTCTCGTTACGATTCCTCCACAGTGTCCAAACACACGCGAACTATATGGCGGTAAGCATCTCTAAAACAGTCTTACCACCACTGATTAAGCCACGAAACTGATATAGATTATGTAGAGCATTGTTGTGAGAAACAGAAGATAAGTTTACCCATCTTAGGATCTTGCTACAATGTCAATAAGAGTCTCAATTAATGTCTCTCTAATGACTTTTCATCTTTCTAAAATTTCAACCAATCTCCAAAATTAAATATGTGTATCAAATTATTTTTATACTTTTTTATGTTTATCATTTTTTACTGATATGTTAACTTATTTGTAACTTGATTTTCAATTAGTATTAATTTTTTAAAAAAATTTCTTTCTCTTTATTTATACTTTCAAAGCTCTTTTATTATAAAGTTTCTGAATTTTTTTTAACTTTCACATTTTTTTTACAAAACATTTCTGTTTATTAGTTTTTCTTAAGAATTTTTTATATATAAATACATAAACATTCATCTTCCATCCCAAATTTATATTATCTATTTCATGTTCAATATACAATAGTATCAACTAGTTGTAGTTACCATGAAAAATATAACATTATGCAAAACTAGCAAAATAACAATTAAAATTACAATAGTATCAACTAGTTGTAGTTACCATGAAAAATATAACATTATGCAAAACAAGCAAAATAACAATTAAAATTTCAGAAAGTATAACTTGTAGAAGAGAAAAACCTATAGAAGAAGGGTGGTGATGCCTTCAACCGTCGGATTTGTTAGAGAGTGGGTTGTGACGGCCGGTTAGGATGGGTGGTCATCGTCGGATACTACCTGTCGTAAAATCTCACATATCAACAAGTGTTCTGAGCGTCTGAAAGTATCGAGGCACAAAAGCACCATCTCTTTTTGCCACGGACTTCGGAGGTCCCTTTTCCTTGGGTGGTACGCTACGAACTTGCTGCGTCACTTGTTGTGACCCTCGAGAAGATACCTAAAAATCATATAACTTAGGTAAATTAAAAAATCATGCAGTTTTAGATTCAGATTATATATTAACACTTTAAATGTACCTCTTTTAGTGATGCAACAGACTCATCCTCCTGCAAAATATCTTTACCCTTAATTGCGGATTTTGTAGGAGCAATCTAAAATTAAAATGTAAAAAATAATTAACGTAACGGTTCAGAATTGACATTCGAAAACTAAATGATTCATAATGGTTTTCAACATACCTCATCACCAATGATAATGAGCTTCGAGGGCCATGCAACAAATGACCCTATTGCATCTCGCAGCAACGTTGTCTCTGAGACCATGTCAGGTACCGGTAGCACCGCATCATGATCTAATACAACATCAACTGATACTTTCAGGTGTCCATCCGGGAGCGGTCTATGGTGAAGTAAATCTCCCAAAGTGTTGTGCACTTTTCCCTTGCCAACTAGGCGATAATTCGGTGACGATAAGTATAGTTGGCAAGATGAAATGCCCTAAACCAATAATAAATATAGAGTCATTATCATTAATAAAATAGAACAATTGTAAGAAAAAAGAATTTATAATTACCTCGGGAAATTTTCTTTGACAGTTGATACTAGCTTTATCACTAGTTTCTTTCACCGATGAAGTATTGCACTTTTCTCTCATATACATCTCTTTATCTCTTTGCAATTCAGAGACTTGTGCTTGTAATTCTTGCAATTTTTGCAACACTTCTTCATTGGTAGGATTTCTTCTCCTAGAATGCTTGTAGAAAGAGGTTGGAGTCACACCATGACCTTTACCCCTCACCCGACCGGGATACTCAGGAACATCTAGTATTATACTAAGTACGCTCCTATTATCCTGGTCCTCACCGGTGGATACCGATTGCGACACGGTCTCCTGTAATTCATTTACATTTCAATAATTATTAGTGGAGATAAAAAATCAATTATATATTAATAAACATTTGATTTAATTAAAGACACAGTGTTATACTTACACATTCATCATAAACTTTTTGAACATCGGGATCAACAGCTCGATTCTTGCCCACACGAGCTTCCTTCCATAACATATGTACTGGAAGTGAGGTTTCCTCACTTTTCGTCTCCTCTAACTATGCATTGACACAAATGATAAAATCGTCAATTAAAACACATTTAGACAATTAATAAGAATGTAGCATTTCTATTTAACGCAGTTGATCAAGACATGAACATGTGCAGATTGCATTTCTTGTTGGGTCAACCAATGCACACCCTTCTTTCCAGATGGACGACATGGAAGCCCGAAGATTGATAAGGTAAATTTACTTTTTTCATTAACATTTACCGGATTTTGTATGATTCTTGGAGTTAACATCAAGTGGTTAAAATAGTGATTGCAAAAATGTGATGTTTCTCGATGCAAGTAATGTGCACATATTGATCCTTCGACTCTAGCATAATTTTTCACTGATCTCTTTGAATCGCCTATGAACCTTTCAAATGGATACATCCATCTATATTGAACAAATAATCCAAGATAAGCTTCATATGCATGGCAATCATGACTTTTCATACCATGCAAATTCCAAGTGTTAGGATCGGCACACCTTGCTAAAATTGAAGAATATCCGACGGGAATTCTCAAATCTTTTTACCATCGACAAACTGCTTATGCTTCTTGGGAGGTCAGACTGAAATAAGCCTTCGATTTTAATAACTTTCCATTCGGTTGAGGCTTCAAATCCAACTCTTTTCAATTACACCAAATTTAAACGTCTTGTCTATCCTTCTCATTATCTTTTGTTATGTCTTTAACATCCATCACTGTGTTAAACATATTATCAAAAAAATTCTTCTCAATATGCATAACATTAAAATTATGGTGCAACAAACTATCTTTCCAATAGAGAGGTCCCAAAATATACTTCTTTTTGTCGAATTGCGTTCGACTCCATATCCTTCAATTCTAAATGCTTTGCCAGTATCTGTGAATTTTGGTAGTTCACAAACTTGGTCCCATATAGCACATGGTGACAATCGAGGCGGAGGAGAATCTGTTACCCTTTCGTCTTTTTTGAAATTTGTCTTGTTTCTTCTATATGGGTGATTTATTGGTTGGAATCTGCGGTGACAGTCAAACCACGAGCTTTTCCCTCCCTTTATCCAACATAAACGCCTTGGTGTATCCCATACATTGTGGACGACCCATTTCGCCATGTGTACTTCAACCAGACAACATGTCATTTGTTAGAAAGTCGTTAATGGTCCACATCAAGGCATCTCGCATAGTAAAGTTTAATTATATACAAGAATTAAATTAAATTAACTAATGAATAAAATATAGTCGCGTAATTTTCACGTCGCAAACAACAATATCTCAGTTGCCACTTGAAAATTAACCATTGGAGAGCTATATTTGTGGCGGAGTTCGCATACCTATAAGAAGATGCACAAAAAGGATAGAAATAGAAGAAGATGAAGTCCATAGAAGTAGAAGAAAATAGAAGAAGATGAAGTCGCGGAGGGACCGAAAGGAAATAAAAACATAAGAAACTTGAAGAAGATGAAGTTGTGGAGGCAGACACATTTAAACAATAAAGGGTTATTAGCTATTTACCCCTGCCATATGGAGCCTTTACGAAAACCCCTCTGTAAAAAAAAAAGTCACATGGATGACCCTATAATTTTGAAAAAGTCACTATTAAAACCTTCCCCATGCCAAGTCATCCAAAATTCTGATGTGTCATTGTTTTTCTGTTTTTTCTATTTTCTTTAAATGCCACATGTATTTATTCATTTATGTAAGGACAATTTTACCCTCAACCCTCTCACTGTTCATACCTTCTTCAATTTCTCCCTCTGCTTCAACAACAACATTGTTCCTTTGTTCTTCCCAAACGTCATCTCTCTCTGCTTCTATATCTCTATAACCAACCAACAAAATAGAACACTACCACACACACAAAAAATCCTCAATTCTGTTCTATCTCTCTCGGCCTCACTCGGTTCTCTCCCTCTCTTCTCCTTATGACTCAATCGATTCACTCTCTGTATTCTCTGTTCTTCTGAATCTCACTCAAACAAAACAAACAACAACCAAGAAAACGTCATCTCTCTCGGATTCAAACTCAAACGCTATCACTCGGTCTCCTCAAACACGCGCAAACGAATAACCAACATAGAAATCATGAAATCTAAACAAAATTGGGAACCCTACACTTCAGTAGAAAGCTTTGAATCATTCTTCTTTGCTCTTCTCTCTTCATGAAGATGAAGATTTATTCGGGATATCTCTGGTACGTCGTTCGATTCGTCTTTCCTTCGTTCGAAATTGATTCGTGAATAGCTCGCCTGAAACTTTGAGTGTAGAGTTCAGATCCTTCTTTCTGAGATGCGTCTCTGAGTTTGTTACTTTAAAGGAATCAGTAATGAAGAACCTGATGAAGTTACGGTTGAGCTAATGATATGGATTAAAAATTATGTAGACCAGTTTTGAAGCAGGTTTTTGAAGGTGAACCAGTGATTATATTTTCCAGTTAAGTTTTTGTGCTTGAAAATGGTGATGAAGATGACATTTATGGTATGATTTATGCTTATAGAGATTGGAATCTATGAAGGATCTCTATGCAGATGAAGATTGGATCTATGGTGACATATTTTGGAGGAAGCTTGTTTTAATTTCTGTAGAATGAAGTTGGAGTAATATGCAGCACATCTCTAATTTTGAAACTTGCAGGGTTGAGTGGAGTAGTGGAGAGGTGCTCCGCAGCTGTAATGGAGGGTTGAGGGTAAAATTGTCCTTACACAAAATGAATAAACACATGTGACATTTAAAGAAAATGGGAAAAACAAAAAAGCAATGACACATCAGCATTTTGGATGACTTGGCATGGGGAAGGTTTTAGTAGTGACTTTTTCAAAATTATAAGGTCATCCATGTGAATTTTTTTTTACAAGGGAGTTTTTCATAAAAATTCCATATAGCAGGGAGGTAAATAGCTATTAACCCAACAATAAATAAATAAAAGAATAGAGTTGAAAAGTAAAAAAAAAAAATACACTTTAAAAAATTCATAAAAGTACTTTATGAAACCCAATGTCATAGCTGTATATCACCACATTTATCACTTATGACTAATAAAAATATAATATTTTTAGAAAAAAACAAATAATAACAATGAGAGAATGGAAGATGATGCCATATTGCCATATCCCTTAAAAAAACAAGGACCTAATTTATGGAAAATAACATGTTATAACTTTTTAAGCTAAGAATTAAAGACCGGAAGTATCCAACACAAACTGAGGTTGCGAGGTGTGATGGAAATTGAAACTAGTTCGTGCATTCATATTATAAATATTCAGTTTTTCCTTAAAACATAAATTTATATAGTGAAGGGAAACGATGAAACTATTATAAACTCTTTAAACATCACGAAAAGAACAGGAAAGACATAAACTTAATAGGATTGCAACAGAGAATAGAAGTTATATATGATTGTAATGTTTTAATGTTATGGTTAGTCAAAAAAAAATTTATGGAAGTAATTACACAATCAAATAAATCATAATCAAAAGCCTTTTTGAACGATAAACATCATACCTTATATTTTAATCAAAGAAATCATAATTGATATAATTGTAAATGGTTGAGTCTGGTCAAAATAATCAGAAGCCATTGTCTTAAAAACTTCTAAAGTTTGAAATCTTCAACACTCGCACTTAAAACGGAAAAGTAATTACATGTTAGTGAATATGTAAATATTGAAAAAGAAAATCAGTCTTTATATATGAAGAAGAAGGAGAAGAGCATAGATGAAAGTTTACCTTTATAAATGAAGGAGTGAATTATGCAGGAAAAGCAAGTGGGAGAGCTTAGATCTAGAATCAATTATTTAGCTTATTTTGTTGTGCTCCTTCCTTCGATCACTCGCACTATTTAATATGTGGTTGGTGAGAGTATTTACATTGGGAAGTTGTTGGTGCTATTTGGATTTATTTAAAGTGATGGAATCTCTCAGTTACTTTATGGTTCCCTTTTCCCTATTCATTCTGTGTTGATACAGTGAAATATAGTGGCAGACATATATGTGTTGATAAAGTGATGGAATCTCTCGCCTCCTTCATTAAAAGTTTCACCTCTTTCAAAAAAAATTTGATACGTTTATAATCCCTATAAAATTACCAAAAATTACTTTTAGTTTTTATAAAAAAAATCGATTTTTAGTCCCTATAAAATTACTTTTGCACTCACTTTTACTCCCTCTACAAGACTAAAAGAGAGTGAAAAAATAATTTTATAGGGACTAAAAATCGACTTTTTTTATAGGGACTAAAAACAAAAATTGAGATATTTATAAGAACCAAAAACTTATTTAACCCAAAAATTTATTTACTTTTTAGTTTATAAAGGTAAACTTTCATTTATTTTAGAGAGCAACAGTGGCGACTGGCGAGAACAACAATTCAGTAAAAATTAGTAACAAATCCGTGCATACGCACAGGTTCTAGTCATGTATGCGCATTTATTTACATAATATATTAATTTTAAATGGAAGGTTAAAAAAATATTTTAATCAATAATAAAATTTTTCATATATAAAAATATTTAAATAATCACTAATAGATTTTTCCGTATATTATTTTTGGATCATAAATATCATCTTTCGTATATATAATATTTAGATTAATAATAGATTTTTTTCCGTATATAAATATTATTTATGTTTAGGTATCATTAACAAAAATATCAGAATCAATAGTAAATTTTCGTATACAAAAATATTTAAATCAATAATAGATTTTTTTCTGTATACCATTTTTTAATAAAAAATTTTTGGATCACGGATATCATTTTTCTTATATAAAAATATTTAGATCAATAATAGTTTTTTTTCCGTATACGAATATTATTTTTATTCATGTATTGTATGCAAAAATATTTGGATTAATAGTAAATTTTCGTATATAAAAATATTTATATCAATAATAGATTTTTTCCATATATCATTTTTCAATAAAAAAAATTGGATAATAAATACCATTTTTCTGTATAAAAAATCACAATCCATATTATTAAAAGTATATTTAGAGTGATGAAAAACAAAATTGCTATAGTTAGAAGACTAAAAACATGTTTAATTGTGTAAAGATGTTTATAGTGTAAGAAAATATAAAATTGATAGGCAATGAGGTGAGCTGTAAAAAGAAATAAAGTTTGATATCAATTTTATTAAATATTTGAGATTGGACTTCTTAGAAGATGATGACACTCCTAAAAAATTACAAAATAATTATGAGCCCTACATACAAATTAGTTTGTACTATATATTATCATAATTTTTAAAATCTGTTTCTAGTCAACAACTTACCTATTTTGCAATAAATTATAAATATTGATCAAACTTTTAAAATAAAATATAAAACTTCTAAATGTTGAGTATATAATTTATAAAATAAAAATATATTTTACCATATTTTTGTTAATTAAAAATATATCCTAACATATTTTAAATAAATAGTTATATAATAAAAAGATAAAAATAAATGTATAAAATACAAATTAGTATGTTGTATACATATAAAGATTATGAAATAAAGATGATGAAATATGATATTAATAGAATTCGATTATAAATAATAGTAGTATGTTACAAATAAAAAAATAAATGTAAATTATAGATATGTTCAGTAAGGTTTTAAATAAATGAAAAATGGTCGTGGAATATTGGAAAAGCATCATGTAATACCCCAATTCTACCCGCGGAATTTAAATAAAATCAGAGTATAAAAACTCACAAACGAAACAATTGAGGTATAACATATTCATTCTCAAAAGCAATTCACCTCGTCGCATAAAGCGGATACATAACATTCCCAAAGTACGGGGGAACCGACACCATCAAATGATAGTCTTTAACATAAAATAACTTCCATAGAAGTGCAACGGAAACTCAACAATTAGTTCGAAGATTCATAGCATCATAATTCAACAATTAACACAATTAAAGTGGCAATCTTCAAAAGACAACTCAAGTACTTGCCAAAACATAATAATTCAAAAGCTAGTAAATCAACACGTTCGTCCCCCGAGTGCTACGTATCAGAGCGACAACGACTTAAGACCAACTCGGCTAACCTCCTCTCAATGCGAATCACCTGCACGTTACCAATATAAAGGCAACGGCGAAACAAAGAAAGGGTGAGATATCACTTCATATAATCAAGCGCATGATAAATTATATATTAGAAATTAGACATATTCGGTTAATTGCATTCACAAATATTAATATCGTCATTCTATCATTAAGTCACAAATTCACATCTTCACATAATCCCATCATTTAATAAGTCACAAAAAGTCAAATCACAACAAAGTCCCAAACGTCATGCTATGAATCACATAGAAATATATGGGACATGACTCATGTATATGCATGTGGTACCAATCGGAGCTTCAGCCCCCGTCACCAATTGCCCAATTCAGAGGCACAAGGCATAAGCCTTCGTCACTAATTTGTCAATCCAGGCCGTCACAATATATATGCAAATGTATGCGACTCAATAAACCGAACATCACACAACATCATCATCATCATCATTTACTTCACAAAATATTCGTCACGAGGCACACGCCCATATCACAATTATTACCGATTATTAAAGGTAATACACTTCACACATAGTACAACAACTTCGTACAACAACGAAACAATTTTGACAATTCATCAAATCAACGGACGATACCATTAGCAAAAGAATCACAAAGATATTCACAACAATCACATTCAGGGTCAAATTCACAAGATACCGTAATTTACCGCTAAACCGAATAGTTAATCTAAGCTCAAGTTTACTCCAATTAAATAGCCTTATAAAAAATTAATTTAACTATTAATTTAATCGACCGATTAATATCACAATTTCGACAAAAGAACACCACCACGTTAATTTACTAATTAAACTTAGCTACCACGTCAATTTTCATCAAATTTCGGACAACTAATTAGACCGCTTAATTTGGCTATTTCGATCAAACGGGACTGTTTTGCATTTTATTAAAACTGCTACAGTTACCAACCAATAGTTCCATCCCTAACATGCACTACTGTAATACCTAATAATTCTATTTATCATTTACTACTACATATATACATCCACTAAGTAAAAGTAAATAATGTAGTTAATGTCAAGAAGGTAACATTTGGTTCTGGTGTAGGTCAATTTGTAGTATGTACATACATTTATTAGAGTAGTATTTATCAACATCATCATCACGTATGCAAACAAGTACAAATTTCGGTTTTGTTCTTAACATGTATACCCAAACAGTAACAACGGATACAAGTAACATCAAACAGCAATAACAAAATTTTCAAGTTTCGGTAACAAATTATCACAACAAAATATTAACCTAAATCCCTAATCCCCAACATACAATTGCTCATAAGCCCCATTATAGGAAGAGAACCCCACCTTTACCTTGGATTGAGTGCAGCTTTAATGGATTCTTGGAGAAATTTGGAGAAAATAGCTCTTGAATGGAAGTGCCAACTTAGAAAATCCTTCGATAAACTGTCTATAGTAACCAGCTAAACCCAAGAAGCTTCTAATCTCAGTCGCTGACTTTGGAGTCTCCCATTGTAACACAACATAAACCTTAGAAGGATCCACGACAATGCCACTACCAGAAATGACATGACCAAGCAAACTAACTTCATGCAACCAGAATTCACACTTAGACAACATGGCATACAACTGCTTCTCTTTCAGAACTTGCAACACAATTCTCAGATGCTCTTCATGCTCTTATTCAGATTTAGAGTAGATAAGAATGTCATCAATGAATACCACCACAAACCGATCCAAGTAAGTATGAAAAATACGGTTCGTGTACTCCATGAATACTCCTGGTGCATTAGTAACACCGAAGGGCATCACCGAATACTCGTAGTGTCCATACCGAGTCCTGAGTGCGGTCTTATGAATGTCATCTTCTTTTACTCTAATCTGGTGATATCCAGACCTCAAATCAATCTTCGAAAACACACTAGCACCCACTAACTGATCCATCAAGTCATCGATTCTTGGAAGTGGATACTTGTTCTTTATCGTCACTTTATTCAACTACCGATAATCAACACAAAGTCTCATACTTCCATCTTTCTTTTTTACAAGCAATACGGGCGCTCCCCACGGCGATACACTTGGTCTTACAAACTTTTTCTCAAGTAATTCTTCTAATTGCTTCTTCAATTCAAATAACTCAGATGCAGACATCCTGTACGGCACCATAGAAACAGGTCTGGTACCAGGTACACGATCAATCGCAAATTCAACTTCTCTTTCTAGAGGTACATCAGGAATGTCATCAGGAAACACTTCAGGAAATTCTTGCACCACCTTTAACTCATCAATTCGAACTTGATTCTCAAAAGACAAGGACGCCATTAATGAGAACATTTGTGCTTCATCTTGCATCAGTTGCTTCAATTGCTTACCAGTCAACAAACCAACTTCTTCTTCAAGAGAGAAGAAAATCTCACCGTGTTGTTAAAACAATTGATATGAACGTAGTTGCGTTTCAACCAATTCATACCCAAAACCACATCCAAACCGACAAGCGGTAAACACACAAAATCAACAACAAAGTCCCTATCAAAGATTGAAAACGGACAATTAAAACACACTACAGAAGTAGTCACTGTTCCCTTAGCGGGGAGTTCGACAACCATTTCTCCATTCATAGCAGACAAAGTAAGACCCAATCTTTTCACACAATCATCAGAAATAAAATAATGAGTGGCACCGGTATCAATAATAGTAATTAAAGGAATGCTATTAATGAAATAAGTACCTCTAACAAGACTGTCTTCACTAGATGTCTGAGTGCCTGACAAAGCGAACACTTTACCACCTACAGTTGTCTTTTTTGGCTTCTGACACTGGCTATCAATATGATCCTCCGCACCACAGTTAAAGAAAATAACATCCTTATGCTTGCAATCAGAAGACATGTGTCCCATCTTACCACAACGGTAACACCTCTTAACCTCAGCAGTACAAGCATTGCTCTTATGATCAAGTCGACCACACTTGAAGCATACAATCCTAGCAGGAGCATCTCCCCCACTATTCTTATGACCATGAGCAACTATTTTCTTCCCTTTACTAGCATCATATGGTTTCTCACGGCTTTGTTGATTCTTGCCCCTCTTCTCATTAGTAACACGATAATGAGCATTGTTTCCTCCTCATAAATCCGACAACTATCAACCAAAATAGCAAAAATACGGATCTTTTGGTAACTAACCGCTTTCTTGATTTCTGGACGTAACCCATTCTCAAACTTGATGCACTTGGAGAACTCACCATTCGCACCATCATAGTATTGGTAGAACTTAGCCAACTCACCAAACTTGGCAGCATACTCCACAACAGATTTGTTCCCTTGTCTTAGCTCAAGGAACTCAATCTCCTTCTTACCACGGACATCCTCAGGAAAGTACTTCCTTAAGAATTCCATGCGAAATGCAATCCAAGTGATCTCCTCACCATGAGCCTCCAACCTCTTACGGGTCTCTAGCCACCAATCATCCGCTTCCTTAACCAGCATATGAGGGCCATATCTAACCTTCTGTGCAGGAGTGCAATCCATAACACGGAAGATTCGCTTGATCTCCTTCAACCAATCAAGAGCACCATCGGGGTCATGCGTACCCATGAGCACCGGCGGATTCTCTCTTTGAAAAGTTGCCAAACTACGAGATCCAACATTCTCGTCAGCATTCGGTTGGTTCTGCATAGCCTGAGCCATCGCTTCCAAAGCAGCAGCTATCACAACATCATTCCTCCCAACCATAGCTTCATTACAACACAATAACAATCAGCACAAACAGTAATACACGATTGTTAGACTACACTACGACTCGACACTTGGCCGGACAAGACCGACCTGCGTTGATACCACTAATGTAACACCCCAATTCTACCCGCGGAATTTAAATAAAATCAGAGTATAAAAATTCACAAACGAAACAATTGAGGTATCACATATTCATTCTCAAAAGCAATCACCTCGTCGCATAAAGCGGATACATAGCATTCACATAGTACGGGGAAACGACACCATCAATCGATAGTCTTTAACATAAAACAACTTCCATAGAAGTGCAACGGAAACTCAACAATTAGTTCGAAGATTCATAGCATCATAATTCAACAATTAACACAATTAAAGTGGCAATCTTCAAAAGACTACTCAAGTATTTGCCAAAACATAATAATTCAAAAGCAAGTAAATCAACACATTCGTCCCCCAGTGCTATGTATCAGAGAGACAACGACTCAAGACCAACTCGGCTAACCTCCTCTCAATGCGAATCACCTGCACGTTACCAATATAAAGGCAACGACGAAACAAATAAAGGGTGAGATATCACTTCATATAATCGAGCGCATGATAAATTATATATTAGAAATTAGACATATTCGGTTAATCGCATACACAAATATTAATATCGTCATTCTATCTTTAAGTCACAAATTCACATCTTCACATAATCCCATCATTTAATAAGTCACAAAAATACAAATCACAACAAAGTCACAAACGTCACGCTATGAATCACATAGAAATATATGGGACATGACTCATGTATATGCATGTGGTACCAATCGGAGCTTCAACCCCTGTCACCAATTGCCCAATTTAGAGGCACAAGGCATAAGCCTTCGTCACTAATTTGCCAATCCAGGCCGTCACAATATATATGCAAATGTATGCGACTCAATGAACCGAACATCACACAACATTATCATCATCATCATCACCATTTACTTCACAAAATATTCGTCACGAGACACACGCCCATATCACAATTATTACCGATTATTAAAGGTAATACACTTCACACATAGTACAACAACTTCGTACAACAACGGAACAGTTCTGACAATTCATCAAATCAAGGGACGATACCATTAGCAAAAGAGTCACAAAGATATTCACAACAATCACATTTACGGTCAAATTTACAAGATACCGTAATTTACCGCTAAACCGAATAGTTAATCTAAGCTCAAGTTTATTTCAATTAAATAGGCTTATAAAAAATTAATTTAACTATTAATTTAATCGACCGATTAATATCACAATTTCGACATATGAACACCACCATGTTAATGTACTAATTAAACTTAGCTACCACGCCAATTTTCATCAAATTTCTGACAACTAATTAGACCGCTTAATTCGGCTATTTCGATCAAACAGGACTATTTTGTCTTTTAATATAACTGCTACTGTTACCAACCAATATTTCCATTCCTCACATGCACTACTGTAATACCTAATAATTCTATTTATCATTTACTACTACTTATATACATCCACTAAGTAAAAGTAAATAATGTAGTTAATGTGAAGAAGGTGACATTTGGTTCTGGTGTAGGTCAATTTGTAGTATGTACATACATTTATTAGAGTAGTATTTATCAACATCATCATCACGTATGCGAACTAGTACAAATTTCGGTTTTGTTCTTAACATGTATACCCAAACAGTAACAACGGCAACAAGTAACATCAAACAGCAATAACAAAATTTTCAAGTTCCGGTAACAAATTATCACAACAAAATATTAACCTAAATCCCTAATCCCCAACATACAATTGCTCATAAGCCCCATTATAGGAAGAGAACCCCACCTTTACCTTGGATTGAGTGCAGCTTTAATGGATTCTTGGAGAAATTTGGAGAAAATAGCTCTTGAATGGGATACCTCTTTGGCCTCCTTTTTCCCTCTAAAACCCTAGTTTTCTTCTCTTTCAATAAAATGACTACTCTTCTTTCTATTTTTATGGTTTTTCTACCCAAAAAAAGCCTATTTTCCATTTAATTTCATATTTGGGCTTAACATACTAACACCACATTTCTATTCCTCACTTAAATAAAATAGGCCCAATATTCTCCTTAACATAAAATAAATAAGTCAAATTACTACTTCTAATAATATTCCACTATTATTCCATAAAAAATAATATCAGATTATTTAATATACCGGGTTAATACTCAATAACTCATATTTACGGTCTAATCTCAAATACTCAGAAAATTCCCAAAATGCTACATATTAGCTTATTAATATTTCTAATATTAAAATATTAAAATTTCCGATTAAATGTCGATCCGCTATCCCGAACTAATACCGACTAAATCTCCCCAAAACGCAAAAAAAATTCAATAAACATCACAAACGTCTAAATTAAGCGAATAAATAAATTTCCGGGCGTTACAACTCTCCCCCACTAGAATATTTCCGTCCTCGAAAATAGAAATTTACCTGATTCAAATAACTCGGGATAGGAGTCTCGCATCTTGCTCTCCAGATCCCAGGTTAGGCTCTCACCAGCAGCTCCCAACCAGAAAATTTTCACCAATGGAATCTCTTTGCCTCTTAGAACCTTCACTTTGCAATCCTCAATTCGCACAGGCATCGTCTCCACTGTGAGATTATCACGCACTTGCACATCGTCCATCTGGATCACATGAGACGGATATGAAACATACTTCCTGAGTTGTGACACATGAAACACATCGTGCAAATTAGCAAGATTTGGCGGTAACGCCACACGATAAGCAACCTTCCCAACCCGATCTGATATCTGATACATACCAATAAAGCGAGGAGTGAGCTTCTTAGACTTCAGAGCTCGCCCAATACCAGTCACAGGTATGACCCTCAAAAACACATGATCACCAGCTTGGAATTCCAAATCCTTCCTCCTCTTGTCATGGTAACTTTTTTGCCTACTTTGAGAAGCTTTCATCTTATCTCGAATAAGCTTCACTTTCTCCGTAGTCTCTCTAACAATCTCGGGTCCAAGTACCACACTCTCACCCGACTCATGCCAACATAACTGAGTCCTACACCTCCGACCATACAACGCCTTAAAAGGTTCCATCCCAATGCTAGAATGGTAATTGTTATTGTATGTGAACTCAATAAATGGAAGATAAGTATCGCACGAACCTCCCTGCTCAAGAACACATGCCCTCAACAAATCCTCCAATGACTGAATAGTCCTCTCGGTCTGACCATGTGTCTGTGGATGATATGCCGTATTCAAGCTCAACTTAGAACCCAACGCCTCTTGCAAACTTCTCCAGAAATCAGAAGTAAACCTCGGATCTCTATCTGACACAATACACAAAGGTACACCATGCAACTTCACGATCACCATGACATATATCTCTGCTAACTCCGCAATCCAAAATGTGATGTTAATAGGTATAAAGTGTGCAGAGTTCGTAAGCCTATCAACAATCACCCAAATCGAATCAAATCCTCTCAAGGTATTAGGCAATCCCGTTACAAAGTCCATCGAAATGCTATCCTATTTTCACTCTGGAACTTCTAACGGTTGCATCAATTCTACAGGCTTCTGATGTTCGATCTTCGACTTCTGACAAGTCAAACAAGCATACACAAACTGCGCCACATCACGTTTCATACCAGGCCACCAAAAACAAAACCTTCAAGTCTTGATACATCTTTGTTGCTCCTGGGTGAATACTCAAATTGCTTTTATGACTCTCTTCAAGAATCGCCTTCTTAATCTCTTCATCATCAGAAATGCAAATACAATCTCGAAATCTTAACACACCAGGTGAATCTAACTTGAAATCACCATTCTCAAGTCGGTCGGTTCCTACCATCAAATCCACCAACTTCACATCTAGCTTCTGAGCCTCTCTGGTATTGTCAAGGAATTCATTGTTAATCTTCAACATTCCCAACATAACACTATGCGGTGTCACTTCGCATACCAAACTCAAGTCTCGGAACTGCTCAATCAACTCCAACTCTTTAACCATCATGGCCGACATATGCAAAGTCTTTCAGCTCAAAGCATCGGCCACTACATTTGCTTTTCCAGGATGATAGTTCAAACCAAAATCATAATCCTTTAACAATTCAAGCCACCTTCGTTGCCTCATATTCAACTCTTTCTGATCAAAAAGGTACTTCAAACTCTTATGATCGCTAAACACCTCGAATCTAGAGCCATAAAGGTAATGTCTCCAAATTTTTAATGCAAAGACCACTGCAGCCAACTCAAGATCATGCGTAGGGTAATTCTTTTCATGGATCCTCAACTGCCTAGACGCATAAGCAACCACTTTACCATTCTGCATAAGCACTCCACCTAAACCCATCAAGCAAGCATCACAGTACACAACAAAAGGCTCTCCTGAATTAGGCAAAGTCAAAACTGGAGCCGACGTCAATCTCTTCTTCAACTCATTGAAACTCTCTTCACATTGAACATCCCACACAAACACCTTTCCTTTGCAAGTTAATCTCGTCAATGGAAGTGCCAACTTAGAAAATCCTTCGATAAACTGTCTATAGTAACCAGCTAAACCCAAGAAGCTTCTAATCTCAGTCGCTGACTTTGGAGTCTCCCATTGTAACACAACATAAACCTTAGAAGGATCCACGACAATGCCACTACCAGAAATGACATGACCAAGCAAACTAACTTCATGCAACCAGAATTCACACTTAGACAACATGGCATACAACTGCTTCTCTTTCAGAACTTGCAACACAATTCTCAGATGCTCTTCATGCTCTTATTCAGATTTAGATTAGATAAGAATGTCATCAATGAATACCACCATAAACCGATCCAAGTAAGTATGAAAAATACGGTTCGTGTACTCCATGAATACTCCTGGTGCATTAGTAACACCGAAGGGCATCACTGAATACTCGTAGTGTCCATACCGAGTCCTGAGTGCGGTCTTATGAATGTCATCTTCTTTTACTCTAATCTGGTGATATCCAGACCTCAAATCAATCTTCGAAAACACACTAGCACCCACTAACTGATCCATCAAGTCATCGATTCTTGGCAGTGGATACTTGTTCTTTATCGTCACTTTATTCAACTACCGATAATCAACGCAAAGTCTCATACTTCCATCTTTCTTTTTTACAAGCAATACGGGCGCTCCCCACGGCGATACACTTGGTCTTACAAACGTTTTCTCAAGTAATTCTTCTAATTGCTTCTTCAATTCAAATAACTCAGATGCAGACATCCTGTACGGCACCATAGAAACAGGTCTGGTACCAGGTACACGATCAATCGCAAATTCAACTTCTCTTTCTAGAGGTACATCAGGAATGTCATCAGGAAACACTTCAGGAAATTCTTGCACCACCTTTAACTCATCAATTCGAACTTGATTCTCAAAAGACAAGGACGCCATTAATGAGAACATTTGTGCTTCATCTTGCATCAGTTGCTTCAATTGCTTACCAGTCAACAAACCAACTTCTTCTTCTTCAAGAGAAGAAAATCTCACCGTGTTGTTAAAACAATTGATATGAACGTAGTTGCGTTTCAACCAATTCATACCCAAAACCACATCCAAACCGACAAGCGGTAAACACACAAATTCAACAACAAAGTCCCTATCAAAGATTGACAACGGACAATTAAAACACACTAGAGAAGTAGTCACTGTTCCCTTAGCGGGGAGTTCGACAACCATTTCTCCATTCATAGCAGACAAAGTAAGACCCAATCTTTTCACACAATCATCAGCAATAAAATAATGAGTGGCACCGGTATCAATAATAGTAATTAAAGGACTGCTATTAATGAAATAAGTACCTCTAACAAGACCGTCTTCACTAGATGTCTGAGTGCCTGACAAAGCGAACACTTTACCACCTACAGTTGTCTTTTTTGGCTTCTGACACTGGCTATGAATATGATCCTCCGCACCACAGTTAAAGAAAATAACATCCTTATGCTTGCAATCAGAAGACATGTGTCCCGTCTTACCACAACGGTAACACCTCTTAACCTCAGCAGTACAAGCATTGCTCTTATGATCAAGTCGACCACACTTGAAGCATACAATCCTAGCAGGAGCATCTCCCCCACTATTCTTATGACCATGAGCAACTATTTTCTTCCCTTTACCAGCATCATATGGTTTCTCACGGCTTTGTTGATTCTTGCCCCTCTTCTCATTAGTAACACGATAATGAGCATTGTGTCCTCCTCATAAATCCGACAACTATCAACCAAATTAGCAAAAATACGGATCTTTTGGTAACTAACCGCTTTCTTGATTTCTGGACGTAACCCATTCTCAAACTTGATGCACTTGGAGAACTCACCATTCGCACCATCATAGTATTGGTAGAACTTAGCCAACTCACCAAACTTGGCAGCATACTCCACAACAGATTTGTTCCCTTGTCTTAGCTCAAGGAACTCAATCTCCTTCTTACCACGGACATCCTCAGGAAAGTACTTCCTTAAGAATTCCATGCGAAATGCAATCCAAGTGATCTCCTCACCATGAGCCTCCAACCTCTTACGGGTCTCTAGCCACCAATCATCCGCTTCCTTAACCAGCATATGAGGGCCATATCTAACCTTCTGTGCAGGAGTGCAATCCATAACACGGAAGATTCGCTTGATCTCCTTCAACCAATCAAGAGCACCATCGGGGTCATGCGTACCCTTGAGCACCGGCGGATTCTCTCTTTGAAAAGTTGCCAAACTACGAGATCCAACATTCTCGTTAGCATTCGGTTGGTTCTGCATAGCCTGAGCCATCGCTTCCAAAGCAGCAACTATCACAGCATCATTCCTCCCAACCATAGCTTCATTACAACACAGTAACAATCAGCACAAACAGTAATACACGATTGTTAGACTACACTATGACTCGACACTTGGCCGGACAAGACCGACCTGCTCTGATACCACTAATGTAACACCCCAATTCTACCCGCAGAATTTAAATAAAATCAGAGTATAAAAATTCACAAACGAAACAATTGAGGTATCACATATTCATTCTCAAAAGCAATCACCTCGGCGCATAAAGCGGATACATAGCATTCACATAGTACGGGGAAATGACACCATCAATCGATAGTCTTTAACATAAAACAACTTCCATAGAAGTGCAACGGAAACTCAACAATTAGTTCGAAGATTCATAGCATCATAATTCAACAATTAACACAATTAAAGTGGCAATCTTCAAAAGACTACTCAAGTATTTGCCAAAACATAATAATTCAAAAGCAAGTAAATCAACACATTCGTCCCCCAGTGCTACGTATCAGAGAGACAACGACTCAAGACCAACTCGGCTAACCTCCTCTCAATGCGAATCACCTGCACGTTACCAATATAAAGGCAACGGCGAAACAAATAAAGGGTGAGATATCACTTCATATAATCGAGCGCATGATAAATTATATATTAGAAATTAGACATATTCGGTTAATCGCATACACAAATATTAATATCGTCATTCTATCATTAAGTCACAAATTCACATCTTCACATAATCCCATCATTTAATAAGTCACAAAAATACAAATCACAACAAAGTCACAAACGTCACGCTATGAATCACATAGAAATATATGGGACATGACTCATGTATATGCATGTGGTACCAATCGGAGCTTCAGCCCCTGTCACCAATTGCCCAATTTAGAGGCACAAGGCATAAGCCTTCGTCACTAATTTGCCAATCCAGGCCGTCACAATATATATGCAAATGTATGCGACTCAATGAACCGAACATCACACAACATTATCATCATCATCATCATCACCATTTACTTCACAAAATATTCGTCACGAGGCACACGCCCATATCACAATTATTACCGATTATTAAAGGTAATACACTTCACACATAGTACAACAACTTCGTACAACAACGGAACAGTTCTGACAATTCATCAAATCAAGGGACGATACCATTAGCAAAAGAGTCACAAAGATATACACAACAATCACATTTACGGTCAAATTCACAAGATACCGTAATTTACCGCTAAACCGAATAGTTAATCTAAGCTCAAGTTTATTTCAATTAAATAGGCTTATAAAAAATTAATTTAACTATTAATTTAATCGACCGATTAATATCACAATTTCGACATATGAACACCACCACGTTAATGTACTAATTAAACTTAGCTACCACCCCAATTTTCATCAAATTTCTGACAACTAATTAGACCGCTTAATTCGGCTATTTCGATCAAACAGGACTATTTTGCCTTTTAATATAACTGCTACTGTTACCAACCAATATTTCCATTCCTAACATGCACTACTGTAATACCTAATAATTCTATTTATCATTTACTACTACTTATATACATCCACTAAGTAAAAGTAAATAATGTAGTTAATGTGAAGAAGGTGACATTTGGTTCTGGTGTAGGTCAATTTGTAGTATGTACATACATTTATTAGAGTAGTATTTATCAACATCATCATCACGTATGCGAACTAGTAGAAATTTCGGTTTTGTTCTTAACATGTATACCCAAACAGTAACAACGGCAACAAGTAACATCAAACAGCAATAACAAAATTTTCAAGTTCCAGTAACAAATTATCACAACAAAATATTAACCTAAATCCCTAATCCCCAACATACAATTGCTCATAAGCCCCATTATAGGAAGAGAACCCCACCTTTACCTTGGATTGAGTGCAGCTTTAATGGATTCTTGGAGAAATTTGGAGAAAATAGCTCTTGAATGGGATACCTCTTTGGCCTCCTTCTTCCCTCTAAAACCCTAGTTTTCTTCTCTTTCAATAAAATGACTACTCTACTTTCTATTTTTCTGGTTTTTCTACCCAACAAAAACCTATTTTCCATTTAATTTCATATTTTGGCTTAACATACTAACACCACATTTCTATTCCTCACTTAAATAAAATAGGCCCAATATTCTCCTTAACATAAAATAAATAAGTCAAATTACTACTTCTAATAATACTCCACTATTATTCCTTAAAAAAATAATATCTTATTATTTAATATACCGGGTTAATACTCAATAACTCATATTTACGGTCTAATCTCAAATTCTCAGAAAATTCCCAAAACGCTACATATTAGCTTATTAATATTTCTAATACTAAAAATATTAAAATTTCCGATTAAATGTCGATCCGCTATCCCGAACTAATACCGACTAAATCGCTCCAAAATGCAAAAAAATTCAATAAACATCACAAACGTCTAAATTAAGCGAATAAATAAATTTCCGGGCGTTACACATCACATGTATTCATCGATACAAAATGACCCTGTACAGAGTGCAACAACTTGAAACCTAACCAAATAATAACCAAACTATATGCATCTATGATTGATTATCTAAAAGATAATATGAAAGCTGGAAATTTCCATTTTTTGAACATCACATTTCTCTCAATATAAAGGAAATATGGCCACACTTCTAAGTATTGGACCCTGCAAAATTGTATCAGGTTCGTGCTCATCGGAAATGCCAGACATGTGAAATGAATTTATTTTACTTCCTCGTCTGAGCCCGTATCACTGGGTGTCATATTTCTTAATAGTAGCCAACATGAGTGCATGTCCAACAACATTAATATGGCTATTTAGAACATCACACAAATCCAACACCAGTAACCTGTAAGAACCTACCAAATTAATATGGCTATTTTCAGTCAATGAGTATAATTCTACAATTTACAATGTTAAGTGCATCCCTCATATGAAAAAATTGCTAAGTTCTTGTCATACTTAACACACACAAATGAGATTATGGACAATTAATACTGATAATTAAAGTGTTAGAAAAATTTACTATCAAATTTGTTCACATGGCAAAGTCCAAAAACATATTTAGACCAAAAACATATTTAGCCCAATTATGGGTAAGAAAAGCTTTATCATGGCATATAAAGTTTATTTTGCCTAGCTAAATAATTGTACTTGTGAGTTCAATGCTTTTGGTTCGTGAAGTGTGGTTACTATTTGGTTCTCTTTTGTTGTCGTTTCTTTTTTTAGGTGTTTTATTTAGAGAATATGACTTTTTGTTTTAGAATTTGGATTAAAGTACTCTTAGATGGAATGCATGCATCTACAAATTTGGCTATGCAAATGCCCTATTTTTTTTTTTAAGTACACTAAATACCCTCTATATAGGTTATGATATTTGTAAACAAGAGGGTTTGGTTTAAAATGTTATTTGGTATTTAAGTAACTTAAAGCGTTATTTGGTATTAAATTGAATGTAACTTTTTGATATTCGCACACCAATAGAATGATTTTATGTACAACAAATAAAAAAAATTGTACTATATATTAGCGCTTTCTTTGAAAGTGCTATCAAACATGAGTCATATATTAGCGCTTTCTTTGAAAGTGCTATCAAATATGAGTCATATATTAGCGCTTTCTTTAAAAGTGCTATCAAACATGAGTCATATATTAGCGCTTTTATTGAAAGCGCTATCAAACATGTGCCCTTTAATAGCACTTAGTTTGAAAGTGCTGTCAAAATCAAATTAAAACACACGCAAAATGCATACTTCAATAGCGCTTTAGAAAAAACGCTTTTAAACAACGGTACTTTAATAGCGTTTTAAAAGTGCTATTAAACAAAAAAAAATGTTTACAATAGCAGCGCGATTAATAGTGCTTTTAAGCGCTATCAAAAACAAAAAGTTCACTTAAATAGCTTATTTGGCGTAGTGACTATTCAATTCTAAATTTAAATATGGGTATTACAAATAATATCACTTACTCATTCAAAGCGTTCATCACAACTTCGTGCAGTCCAGAGTACAACGAGCAAAACACAACTATAGTATTTTTCTTGGGATATGTGACTAGCAGACAATAACAACAACAACATACATCTAATAACTCAAGAATATCGCGGGTACACTTCCCAGACATCTTCTCCTCTCTCTCTCTCTCTCTCTCTCTCTCTCTCTCTCTCTCTCTCTCTCTCTCTCTCTCTCCTCCTTTTGCTCCTTCTAGACACTCTCCTGCACAATTTGAACCAACTTCTCCCTCTCCTCCTCCAAGAACTTCTCCTGAACCATTTGCAACAACTTCTGTCTCTCCTCCTCCAAGAATTTCTCATGCACTGTCTGCAACAACCACTCTCTCTCGCTCTCTCTCTCATCCTTCAAGTACCTATCCCGCTCCTGCCCCTCCTTCCACTTTTCCCTTTCTTTCCCCAACTCGACAATAATAATCTCTTCAACCTCTCTGTTACTGATTTTCTCTCTAGATGATTGAGAGCGTCCAAAATGTACCTTGAAGCCAACGCCTCTACCAAGACCACGGACACGCCCAAGATGCTCCCCTGTTCCAATCGCTTCTACCAAGATGTCATGATGATCTTATGAAGTGAAGAGTTCGTCCTTGGTTTGTTCAACAAGATCATCCTACAACACATGAAATTTTATCTTTACCAAATTAATTTAACTAAAATAAATAGTGTTGAAAAAATTATCTACTTACAATCCTTTGAGCCAATTCTTGCGTAGCATCTGATGTGTACTCGTCATCTTTTCTTTGGCGTGCCCTCTTCCATTTCTCGTGTCGTGATGGTGGAGATGGAGTGCGATTAAAACTTATAGAACCTCTCACCTCTTCCTCCATTTGTTTTCTTTTTTCTTTAAGTCAAAATTTTTTCTAGTCTTCGATATCCTCCACAAGACATCCTATGTAGATAGATATTTCTAGCTCGATTTTCCTTTCCTTTTTGGCTCTTTGCCAAGAACTCGGAAGTGTTGCGAGACTTTACAAATTCCTCCTAAGTAGCTTGATCAATAAATGAATATACCTCGTATGAAGGTTGTTCTTTATTTGCTCCATTTTTAATATAATCATGGGGGAGTTTTGTCTTAAACCCCCTCCAATGCTCACCATATTAAGCAAGCATTTTCTTTTTCACATACTTATCATCTGGAGTAACAATGAACACATCGTATGTTTACACAATAGAGATGTTATTAGTATTGCACAAAAAATATACTTGTAAAACAAATGATAGAATAGAAAAATAAATACCATAATATTGGTCCATATGTGGTCTTTCAATGCTTCATCAACAACATGCCAACTATCAATCAAAATACTCACTTTACATCTATCTTATAAGGTAATGTAACCCAAAAAATCATCAGCATGTTCACCCTAAGCCATACCGGTTTGGGCATCAGCTCTAACAGGGTATCAAATATCAGTTTTGTTGGCTTTTTCACATTTGTATACATCGTGGACCTCTAGTTTTTTTTACGTGTATTAACATAGTTTGCATCAAATGTTGTATGAGAGGTTCTAGTCGAATCGACCATGACTATCAAGATGAATCAAACTGTAACATTTCAGTCAAAACAAAAATGATCAATATACAAACTAACAAAGAAACCCTAAAAAAATGATCAAGAGACTATTTCATTTAAAAACTAACGTTGATGAATATACAAAATAACACTTCAGGGAAGAACAAACCTATTTGCGAAAATGATGCTTGAAGAATATCTTTTGGAAGAGTTTTGATGAATATCACCTTGAAAATCACCTAGGGTTTTTGCGAAATGACAAACTGACATTTGAGTGTTGATAGGTAAATGAAAAGTTAGAAACTTAATATAACATGGCTCTCCCAGGACCGATACCCTCGTTTTTCATTGTTCGAGGTGTAAATTTCACCATGAAAAGCATCATTTGTTGTAGTGCAGAAGCGGCCAACCCTTTCCATGTGTGTTGGCTACTATCTTTATAATGGACTTACATAATAACCATAATCATTTTACCTCGCCGTATCTGAGATATAGATATGTGATCACGCTGAGCGTCGTCAATCATAGGTCCTGTAGAAATCACGTTTTCAACTTTTTCCTTGGCTGCTTCACCATGGACACGTTATGCATTGTTGCGTCCTTCATGTTGTTGTGGAGCATTCATTTCTTTTGGCTCCAACTTATATGACTCAATCTGAAACTGTCTCCATGCAGCATCCCGCTGCTACTCTGTTGCCTTCAATTAGTATTAATTTTTTAAAAAAATTCTTTCTCATTATTTACACTTTTAAAGCTCTTTTATTATAAAGACTTTATAAATCAGCATCCCGCTGCTACTCTGTTGCCTTCAATTAGTATTAATTTTAAAAAAAAATTCTTTCTCATTATTTACACTTTTAAAGCTCTTTTATTATAAAGACTTTATAAATCATAACGTTTCTGAATTTTTTTAACTTTCACTTTTTTTACAATATTTGTGTTTATTAGTTTTTCTTAAAAATTTTTTATATATAAATACATAAACATTCATCTTCCCTCCCAACTTATTTGTATTATTTTTCTAATTAAAATTTTAAATTTTTAAATTTTTTGTTGGTTTTTCATGACAAACTGATAACAAATACACAGTTCAAATCTATAAACGCGGCACGGATATCCCACTAATTTAAGAATATATATAAAGGCAACTTGTAGCATGGGCCTAGCCTACAAATTAGATTAAGTTAAGCTAAAATGAATTTTTTAGTGGTGGTTAAACAGTATTAATACTTTTTCTAGTTTACAAGCTAAGCATAGTCCCTTTTTCACAATGCTTGTAATAGGATTGCAACAGAAGAGACATGTTATATATGATTGTAGTGTTTTATTTTTATGTAAGTAATTACACAATTAAGTAAATCATAATTAAAAGCCTTTTTGTACTATAAATGTGAGATATTGGATCGAACTCTAGTATTGTCGAAGGGTAGCTTCTTGGTTCGACAGTTCGACAGAGTTAAGCATGAAGTCGAAGGATTGTTCACATGCTGGTGTCGAAGTGTGCATGCTGTAGTCGAAGATGGGTCGAGCACGCAGATGTCGAATATGCTAGGGTTGTTAGCATGTTAAATTAGGTTTTAGTGTTTAAACCCTAATTTGTTAAGTTAGCTTGTTTATTAAGTTGGCTTGTGTAATGGGCCTTGCTGAAAAAGCCCATTAGTTAGTATGTTAGGTTTTATTATAAATAGCATACTAGTCTCTCATCATTGCTAAGCTGCAAATCCTAATTTAGGGTGAGAGAGGTTATTTGTTATTCTTGTAAACTTGTAATCTTGTTTTAAGAGAAAGTGAAAGAATAGCAGTTATAACCAATTCTTGTGTTCCTCTTCTTCCTTGTCCTTTATTCTTCCTTGTTTTATACTTTGTTCTTGGCATTGAATTCACAACAAATTGGTGCGGTGAGCGTGGAGAAGATGCCTTCAACAAAGTATGAGATTGAAAAGTTCACTGGAGTGAATGATTTCGGTCTGTGGCGCTTGAAGATGAAAGCCCTACTGGTTCAGCAGGGTTGTTTGGAAGCGTTGAAGGGAGAGGCAGCCATGAATGCTGCATTAACGGCAGCGGAGAAGACAACTATGATCGAGAAAGCACACAACGCAATTCTGTTGAGCCTTGGTGATAAGGTTCTCCGGCAGGTATCAAAGGAGACGACGGCATCAGGGTTATGGGTGAAACTTGAAAGTTTGTATATGACCAAATCGCCGGTAAATCGACTCTACTTGAAGCAAGCTTTGTATTCATTCAATATGATTGAAGACAAAGTATTGGCTGAGCAGTTGGATATGTTCAACAAGCTGATTCTTGATCTTGAAAATATTGATGTGAAGATCGATGATGAAGATCAAGCGCTGTTACTATTGTGTTCTTTACCTCGATCACATGCTCACTTCAAAGAAACTCTCTTGTATGGAAGGGAGTCACTGACGTTTGAAGAAGTTCAATCAGCCTTGTACTCTAAGGACTTGAATGAACGAAAGGAGCATAAACCTTCGACTGTTGGCGAAGGTTTGGCCGTTAAAGGAAAACTCTTACGAAAGGATGGTAAGTTTGACAAGAAGAAAGGCAAAAGCCAGTCGAAGTCTTACGGTGGCGAAGCATCTGGCATTCGATGCTACCATTGTAAGAAGGAGGGTCACACAAGAAAGGTGTGCCCTGAACGCCTGAAATATCATGGAGGTAAGGATAATGGCAATGCTGCCATTGTTCAAGATGATTTCGAATCATCTGATGTTCTTGTGGTTTCAAGCAGTGATTCTAAGAAGGAGTGGATTATGGATTCAGGTTGCACTTGGCACATGACTCCAAACAAAGACTTGTTTAAGGAATTATGTGATCAAGATGGTGGATCAGTATTGCTGGGAAACAACAAGGCTTGCAAGATTGCAGGTGTTGGATCTGTGAGATTCAAGCTCCATGATGAGTCAATAAGGTTGTTGACTGAAGTCAGGTATGTTCCTGATTTGAAGAGAAATTTGCTTTCTCTTGGTGAATTCGACAAGAAAGGATATGTTTTCCAAGGAGAGAAAAGTATCCTAAGAGTCATGAAGGGGTCGAAGGAAGTCTTGAGAGGCGTGAAGAAACAAGGCTTGTATACCCTTGAGGCTGAAGTTGTAAGTGGTTCGACAAATGTTGTATCCACGAAACCTTTGTCGAAGACAGAAATCTGGCACATGAGATTGGACCATGTCAGTGAAAGGGGTCTGGTCGAATTAGGGAAACAAAATCTGCTTGGTGGAGACAAAGTCGAAAAGCTGAAGTTTTGTGAACCCTGTGTACTTGGAAAATCTTGCAGAGTGAAGTTCAACAAAGGCAAACAAAGAACACATGGATCCCTTGATTACATCCATGCTGATCTTTGGGGGCCTGCAAGGTGTGCATCACATTCAGGAGCAAGGTATTTTCTATCCATAGTAGATGATTATTCCAGAAAATTATGGGTATTCATCCAGAAGACTAAGGATGAAACTTTTGAGAATTTCAAAAGTTGGAAGACTCTGGTTGAAAATCAGACTGGCAGGAAGGTCAAGAGGTTGAGAACCGACAATGGCCTTGAATTTTGCAATGAGGCATTCGACAGTTTTTGTGCTGCCTTTGGTATTGCAAGGCACAAAACTACTGCAGGTACTCCACAGCAAAATGGTTTGGCTGAAAGATTTAATCGAACTATTTTGGAGAGAGTCAGATGCATGTTGACTAGTGCGGGGTTAAAGAAGATGTTCTGGGCTGAGGCTGTTTCGACAGCAACATATCTGATAAACAGATGTCCTTCGACAGCGTTAGATATGAAGACACCTGAAGAAGTTTGGTTGGGACATCCACCGGATCTCGACAAACTGAGAGTATTTGGCTGCGTAGCCTATGCTCACATTAGGCAAGACAAGGTCGAACCTAGAGCTCTGAAATGCATGTTCATGGGATACCCTGATGGAGTCAAAGCTTATAGGCTATGGTGCCTAGAGCCAGGTCACGGGAGGTGTATCACCAGTCGAGATGTAGTTTTCAATGAAGCTGAAATGGCTTTTAAGAAAACTGATGATGTTGGTCGAAGTACAGAAACATCTGACGAAGAGCTGGAACAGGTAGAGATTCCTGTTGAGGTGGAGCATGTTGATGCTGAAATGCATATCCCAGATGAAGTCGAAGAAGAAACAGAAGATGCAGAAGTTGAGGAAACTAACGATGACTACCTATTGTCGAGAGATAGGTCGAGAAGAGTCATCAAGCCACCTCAGAGACTTGGATATGCAGATCTTATAGCTTATGCCTTAATCTCTGCAAGTGAGGTTCTAGACGAAGAACCTAGAGACTATAAGGAAGTTATGAGGAGTCGAAATAAGACTGAATGGCTGAAGCCCATGGATGATGAGATGAAATCTTTTCATGATAATCATACTTGGGAACTGATCAAGAAACCTGTTGGGGCAAGGTTAGTCAGCTGTAAATGGATTTTCAAAGTTAAGGAAGGAATTGAAGGAGTGACGTCGAAAAGATACAAGGCAAGGTTAGTTGCAAGGGGTTTCACTCAAAAAGAAGGTGTCGACTTCAATGATGTGTTTTCTCCTGTTGTGAAGCATAGGTCCATTCGAATGTTGCTTGCCATGGTGGCACAGTTCGATCTTGAACTGGAACAGATGGATGTGAAGACTGCGTTCTTGTATGGTGATCTAGATGAAACGATCCTGATGAGGCAACCTGAAGGGTATGTCGAAAAGGGGAAGGAAGATTATGTGTGCAAGTTAAAGAGATCTTTGTATGGGCTGAAACAATCTCCTCGACAGTGGAATAGGAGATTCGACAAGTTCATGGCACGCATAAGTTTCACTAGAGGTCAGTTCGACCACTGCGTTTACTTCAGATTTCGATCTGGTAATTCATTTGTTATTTTGTTGCTTTATGTGGATGATATTCTCATAGCAAGCAACAGTGTCGTAGATGTGATGAGGGTGAAGGCTGAACTCAATAAGGAGTTCGATATGAAGGATCTGGGAGCTGCTCCAGGATTCTTGGAATTGACATTCGAAGAGATAGAAAGAAGTCGAAGTTATGCCTATCTCAAGAGGCATATCTACGAAAGATTCTTGAAAAGTTTGGTATGTCGAATTCGAAGCCAGTTGTGACTCCAACAAACCCTCAATTCAAGCTGAGTATTGATCAGTGTCCTAGTACTGATGTCGAAAGAGCCTATATGAATAGCATCCCATATGCTAATATAGTTGGTTCTTTGATGTATGCTATGGTCTGGACTAGACCCGACATAGCATACGCAGTAAGTCTTGTAAGCAGGTACATGGCGAATCCTGGAAAGGCTCACTGGCAAGCATTGAAGTGGATTTTAAGGTACATAAATGGATCTCTAAACAGAGTCTTAATTTATGGTGGAGCCTTGGGTGAAGATAGTAAAGCACCAATAGAAGGATATGTCGACTCTGATTATGCAGGTTGTATGGATTCTAGAAAGTCTATTTCTGGATATGTTTTCACTATGTTTGGCACAGCAATTAGTTGGAAAGCAACTCTTCAGAAGGTTGTTGCTCTATCAACCACTGAAGCGGAATATATTGCTCTCACTGAAGCTGTGAAAGAAGCATTGTGGCTTGAAGGTTTTGCGAAGGAGCTGAAACTTCAAGGTCGAGGTATCACTGTTAAATGTGATAGTCAAAGTGCAATACACCTGTCGAAGAATTCAGCCTATCATGAGCGAACTAAGCACATTGATGTGAGGCTGCATTTTGTCAGAGGAGTAATCGAGCGTGGAGAAGTCCAAGTGCTGAAGGTTTCGACTGAAGACAATGCTGCTGATATGATCACCAAGACATTGCCGAGTTGCAAGTTTTTCCACTGTATGCAGTTGATAAAGCTGCATGAAGAAATCTAGTTTGTTCCTTGACGTTGTAGAGTTAGGTCCAAGGTGGAGATTTGTGAGATATTGGATCGAACTCTAGTATTGTCGAAGGGTAGCTTCTTGGTTCGACAGTTCGACAGAGTTAAGCATGAAGTCGAAGGATTGTTCACATGCTGGTGTCGAAGTGTGCATGCTGTAGTCGAAGATGGGTCTAGCACGCAGATGTCGAATATGCTAGGGTTGTTAGCATGTTAAATTAGGTTTTAGTGTTTAAACCCTAATTTGTTAAGTTAGCTTGTTTATTAAGTTGGCTTGTGTAATGGGCCTTGCTGAAAAAGCCCATTAGTTAGTATGTTAGGTTTTATTATAAATAGCATACTAGTCTCTCATCATTGCTAAGCTGCAAATCCTAATTTAGGGTGAGAGAGGTTATTTGTTATTCTTGTAAACTTGTAATCTTGTTTTAAGAGAAAGTGAAAGAATAGCAGTTATAACCAATTCTTGTGTTCCTCTTCTTCCTTGTCCTTTATTCTTCCTTGTTTTATACTTTGTTCTTGGCATTAAATTCACAACAATAAACATCATACCTTATATTTTAATCAAAGAAATCATAGTTGATATAACTGTAAATGATTGAATATTACAGTCTGAAATCTTTAACTCTTGCACTAAAAGAGAAAAGTAATCACATGTTACTGAATGTGTCAATAATGAAAAAGAAAAGCAGTCTTTAAGATCAAACTAAAAATCAAACATAAATATATTTAATGATAGATAAAAGTATCTAAATACCTATATGAAAAAAAAAAGCACTTGCACTATAAATTGATATATCTTTACAATATCTTAACAAATGCAAAGAAGAGTTGTCTGTTTCTTCTAAATGACCAAAATTGCACCTTTTGCCCAGCTCTCAAATATTTGCTTGCTACAAATGTGTATCATTTACCAATGATATTATAAATCTCAGTTGTTTCCATTTGCCACAACTTGAAGTACATGTCATCCAAAATATTAAGATTGTGATCTATCATAAACACAGACATGCCAACCATCTTTTCTTTTTTACCTTTTTTCTTTTAAGGCACATAATCCAAAAATAATTGCTCCATTGATGTCAGAAAAATCTATGTAATCCTTCTTATTGGAATGACTAAATGATTGTTGTTTCCAGAGAAATTGTTGGATAAATTTAAATGCAGTCTTGGAAAGCCAAAAGACAGATTCTCTAGGGCAGACAAACTTTCATAGGAAATAGTTAATCATTAAATGTTATGTCTATTTATGTTTCCCTGGTCTCTATATAGAGACCCTCTCTTTGTAACCTAATTTTCACTTTTGCAACAAATCCTTTACAAGTCAATATATATATCAGAAGAGAGTAGTTTGATCTGTTACCTTCAAATTGGTATCAGAGCGCATGGCAAACATGATGAACCAGATGCCATTGTCGCAACTGTCAAAATCAAACTATGAGAACTGGAGCATCCAGATGAAGGCGCTGCTTGGATCGTTAGATGTGTGGCAGGTTGTAGAAGAAGGGTTTGAAGAACCAGAAACCACGACGGGAAATACAGCAGCCCAGAACAAGGTGTTGAAAGAGACGCGGTCGAAAGACAAAACGGCATTATACATGTTGTTTAGAGCAGTAGACGAATCTGGTTTTGAGAAGATTGCTGGTTCAACTACTTCGAAGCAAGTGTGGGATACACTAGAGACGGCGTTCAAAGGAGAAAATAGAGTCAAGCAAGTTCGTTTGCAAACTCTTCGAGGATAATTAGAAAGGATGAAGATGAAGGAGACGGAGCCCGTGTCGGACTACATCACGCGTGTGCAAACAGTTGTAAATCAACTGAAACGAAATGGAGAAGCAATGACCGATGCTCGAGTTGACGAAAAGATTTTAAGATCTTTGACTGAAAAATTCGAAAATATAGTATGTGCAATAGAGGAGTCGAAGGACCTTGCGACAATCACTGTCGAAGAAGTAGCTGGTTCACTTGAGGCACACGAACAACGCAAAATACAAAAGAAGGAGGAGACACTTAATAATGCAGAACAGACAAAGGAATCCACTAGATATGAAAGGGCACTTTTATCTCAAAACTGGCGTGGTCGAGGACGTGGTCGTGGAGGTCGAGATGGTGGTCGAAGCTATCAGAACAACAATTTCGAAAGAGGACAGGCAAGTCAACAAAATTGGCGTGGTCGAGGACGTGGTCATAGAGGTGGCAGGTCGAACTCCAACATTGAATGCTACAAATGCAATAAACATGGACATTTTGCGAAGGATTGCAACTCATACAGTTGCTACAATTGTGGAAAAGGGGGACACCTTGCAAAAGACTGTCGATTCAGGAGGAAAGTCGAAGAGACAACAAATTTTGCACTAGAAACAGAATCAAACGAAGGATTCCTATTAATGACCCAAAAGGAGACAAACACAGAAGATGACACCATATGGTACCTTGACTCAGGAGCAAGTAATCATATGTGTGGTCACAAACATCTATTCAAAGAAATAAAGAAAATTGAAGATGGTCATGTATCTTTTGGAGATGCGTCGAAGGTAAAGGTCGAAGGCAAAGGAACAATTTGTTATTTGCAGAAAGAAGACGTACCTGGAAAAATACAAGATGTTTATTATGTACCAGATCTAAAAGCAAATATTCTAAGTCTGGGGCAACTTACGGAGAAGGGATATTCGATATTCATGAAGGATCGAATACTGCATTTGAAGGATAAATCAGGGCACCAAATTGCTCAAGTTGAGATGGGAAGGAATCGAATGTACAAGCTGAATCTGAGAAGCGTTCGAGAAAAATGTTTGAAAATTGACACTGAAGACCAAGCAACTCTGTGGCATCTACGTTTTGGTCACTTACATCATGCTGGGTTAAAGAGATTAGCGGGAAGAAACATGGTACATGGATTGCCTAACATGGTGTTTGAAGGAAAATTTTGTGAAAATTGTGTTTTTGGCAAGCAGACGAAAACTTCTTTTCAAAAGAAGGCAGAATATCATGCTAAGCACATCCTTGAATTAATTCACACTGATATCTGTGGACCAATCACTCTAGAATCCTTTAGTGGCAAGAAGTATTTCATTTCCTTCATTGATGATTTCTCAAGAAAGACTTGGGTTTACTTCCTGAGAGAAAAATCTGAAGCATTCGAAGCATTCAAAAGGTTCAAGGTAATGGTTGAAAAATCGACTGATCGACACATCAAAGCACTCCGTTCTGACAGAGGAGGAGAATATACTTCGACAGCCTTCATGAAGTATTGCGAGGAGCAGGGTATAAGGAGATTTCTAACTGCAGCATACTCACCTCAACAAAATGGGGTTGCTGAAAGAAAAAACCGAACAGTCCTTGACATGGTTCGTTCAATGCTCAAAAGTAAGAACATGTCGAAGGAATTTTGGGCAGAAGCTGTGCAATGTTCAATCTATGTTCAAAATAGATGTCCGCATTCAAAGTTGGGAGATCAAACACCGCATGAAGCGTGGAGTGGACAGAAACCGACTGTATCTCATCTTAAAGTATTTAGTAGTGTTGCTTATGCACATGTACCAGATCAACGAAGAACGAAGCTTGAAGACAAGAGTCAGAAATATATATTAATTGGGTATGATGAGAAAACAAAAGGATACAGGTTATTCGACCCCATAAACAAAAAGGTGGTAGTAAGTAGAGATGTTCGAGTGAATGAAGCAAGTAGGTGGGACTGGAACAATTCGACAGAAGACATAGTCGAAACTGAAGAACCCTCAGTCGGTATACCAACAACCCAAAATCAATTGCCAAGGTTTGAATACTCTGATAGTGAAGATGAATCCTCACAGCCCAGAATGAGAAGCCTGCAAGAGTTGTATGATAATACAGAAGAAGTACATCTTGTGTGTCTACTGGCAGATTCTGAAAACATTAGTTTCGAAGAAGCATGGAGAGATGAGAAGTGGAAGAATGCCATGGACGAAGAAATTAAAGCTATCGAACACAACAAAACTTGGGAACTAGCAGAGTTACCAAAAGGAAGTCGAACCATTAGTGTGAAGTGGGTGTTTAAGAAAAAGATGAATGCTCAAGGAAAAGTCGAAAGGTACAAGGCGCGACTTGTGGCAAAAGGATACAGGCAGAAGGAAGGAATAGATTATGACGAAGTATTCGCACCAGTTGCAAGAATGGAGACAATTCGACTGCTGATTTCTCAAGCTGCTCAGCTCAAATGGCCAATATTTCAAATGGATGTCAAATCAGCATTTTTGAATGGTGTGCTCGAAGAAGAAGTCTATGTCGAACAACCACCAGGATACATGAAAGACGGAAGTGAAGGAAAAGTGCTAAGACTCAAGAAAGCACTTTATGGATTAAAGCAGGCACCTCGTGCATGGAATACACGTATTGATACTTACTTCAAAAAGAATGGTTTCCAACAATGTCCCTATGAACATGCCCTGTATGTGAAGAAGAATAAAGGAGATATACTGTTCGTTGCTCTCTATGTCGACGACTTGATTTTCCTGGGCAACAGTGATCAAATGATCGAAGAATTCAAAGGTCGAATGACACGAGAATTTGAGATGACGGACTTAGGTCGGATGAGTTTCTTTCTTGGTCTGGAAGTTCGACAAGAAACTGGAATTTTTGTATCACAAGAAAAATATGCAAAGGACATTCTGAAGAGGTTCAAAATGGAAGGTTGCAATCTAATCTCGACACCAATGGAGCCAGGAGTCAAGCTTTCAAAATTTGATGGGGGGGAACATGTCAAAGCAAACAAATTTCGAAGCTTGGTCGAAAGTCTTCGATATCTCACATGTACTAGACCAGATCTTTCTCTAAGTGTCGGAATCTTGAGTCGATTTATGGAAGAACCAGTTCACTCACACTGGAAAGGTTTGAAGAGAATTATTCGTTATATCCAAGGAACTGTGTCACTTGGAATGTTTTACTCAAAAGCAGAAGATTACAAGCTAACAGGTTACTCCGACAGTGATTGGTGTGGAGATATAGACGATCGAAAAAGTACATCAGGATATGTATTCTTTATGGGAAACACTGCTTTCACATGGCTCTCAAGGAAGCAACCAATTGTAACACTGTCGACATGCAAAGCAGAATACGTGGCTGCATCATGGTGTGTATGCCATGCTATATGGCTTAGAAGATTGTTATGTGAGTTAGAGCAGAAGCAGGAAAATGCAACCATAGTGCAAGTCGACAACAAATCAGCAATCGAACTGGCGAAGAATCCAGTGAATCATGAAAGAAGTAAACACATCGACGTACGTTTTCATTTCATTTGAGAACATGTGAAAAATGGAAGCGTCGAACTGAAGCATGTGGCAAGCAAGAATCAAGCTGGGGATATTTTTACAAAACCATTGTCGAAGGAGCTATTCGACAGAGGCAAGATGATGCTGGGATTAATTGATCGAAGGAGCATTTAATTTATGGGGGAGTTTTGTTGGATAAATTTAAATGCAGTCTTGGAAAGCCAAAAGACAGATTCTCTAGGGCAGACAAACTTTCATAGGAAATAGTTAATCATTAAATGTTATGTCTATTTATGTTTCCCTGGTCTCTATATAAAGACCCTCTCTTTGTAACCTAATTTTCACTTTTGCAACAAATCCTTTGCAAGTCAATATATATATCAGAAGAGAGTAGTTTGATCTGTTACCTTCAGAAA
Source organism: Vicia villosa (assembly GCF_029867415.1). Taxonomy (NCBI): domain Eukaryota; kingdom Viridiplantae; phylum Streptophyta; class Magnoliopsida; order Fabales; family Fabaceae; genus Vicia; species Vicia villosa. Next base: position 41,984 of record NW_026706721.1, on the reverse strand, counting down.
TCATAGTAAGTTAGTTCCTTCTGGATCACCAACTTCACCTCAGTATCTCTTATTTCTTTAATCTTTTCTTTAAACATCAATGGCAACTTGGGCCGCTCTTCTTGCACCTTAGTCTTGAATTTCTTTAATAACTCTTTTGATCTTTTATTCTTAATCTTGTTTTCAGAAACCTCATTGAATGAAGAATTTTCAATAATGAACTTTTTATTATACGTAGCAAGAATGTCAATAGAATATCTCGAAGGTATTTCTTTTTTAACACTTGCATCTCTTGCCAAAACATCATCTTTTTTAAATTTTAAAATAAAAAGAAAAACATTTTCTTTTTAGGCGCCTACTTCCAATCAAGCAAATAAGAAGTAGACGACTAAAATCGACATGTGAAACAAGAGGTATGAATTTCTCCGAGTATATTGAGGATTTTCAATTGAAAATTATACAAGCAATGTCTGATAATCCTTCTGCACATATTGTCATGCCCCAAAATTTGCCCGATCAAATCTACGTCTGCTAATCCATCAAGGTTCAAAACTAAGAGTCATGGGGTTTGACATTTCTATTGTCAAACCCGCTCTCTTATAAATCAGGTTGAGTTAAAACAAGGGCGTAATTAACTGATGTTTAGGACCCAAACGTTGGGCCCAATTATTACAAGGGTTTTATCATTTTTGGGGGTATTTTGGGTTTTACTTACATTTGTCTGATTATTATCATTTTTTTTATCATGACTAACTATTAGTATTTAGCATTATTAATTCTTATTATTAATGTTAGTATTAATAGGATTATTATTAGGTAGTATTAGGGTTAGTATTAGGATTAATTAGGTTCATTATTGTGATTAGGTTTTAGTAATTACATATATTAGGATTATTTTTAGGGTAATGATAGTCTTATTAGAATTAGTATTATTATTTAGGGTTAATATTTTTTGATTAGTGTCGTTAATTAATTTTAATAGAATTATCATTGTTATTAGTTTTAATTATTGTTGTTTATCATTATTATGTTTTATTTGATTTCTTTTACTCATGTAAAATGTTAAATAAAAATAGACTATATTAATATTTTAATGGTATTATTATTTTATTATTACTATTAATTATTATTATTAGGCTATTAAAATGAAAAAAAAGAAAATAAAATCAAATTGGTCAAGTTGTGTTTTGTTCACGTTTTCAGGATTAGATGTGCAAGTTCCACAAGATCACTCCAAACAGAGGCATCAAACAAATATGGCAAGAAAATCTCATTCATCATTTATCTGATTCAATCAAAATGATGGAGATTTAAGGCAAGTTGCAAACCTAATTTTCGGCCATATATATATATATATATATATATATATATATATAAGAGGTGCAGCCGCCCAAAAGAAAGATGAGGAAAAAAGGCCATAACCGAGCCCTCTCAAAACCAGAAAAAAATCGAAACCGTTCTTGGAGATACAGTTCGATTTGAGCCAAACCAAACGTTTAAATCAATTCCCTGGAGTTCTCTGAGCGTAAACGAATCATTAGCATCAATCTGAATACATTCATACGGACCTGGATATTCACGTTTTACGCTTCAAAAAATTTTGATTCGAGTTCCATCATATACGCGTCATAAATCAAGTTGTGATACATATTTGTGTTTATAATATGTTTACAATCTCCCTATGCCATTTGATTGGAGTTTTATTGCAGGTTTCGTAAATTATCATTTCTAGGGTTTCTAAGCTCCGATTTGGGGGTTGCTAATTGGAGACTAAATTGGTCCGAATCGTTTGCGTTTTCATGTTCAGGGGATAGGTTTTGGTATATCTGGATAATTAATTGGGATTTATTTGTATTGTGTGATGAATTTGACGTTTGCAGGTCTATAGCAACACATAAAAACCGTTGCCAAAAGCCTATGCTATTTCCAGAAATTCACGAGGAACATGTACAAGGACGCGCGCGTTTGATTTTTTGAAATTTTAATGGCTCGTTTTTTTATATATAATGTTTGTTGTTCAAATTACTATCAGCGACTGATTCATGGCGAAGTGGAAAGTGACTTTGGTTAGCAGTAGGCGAGAGAGTCTGGGTTCGATACCCAGGCGAGACGCTTAGTTTTTAAACAAATTTGGCTTTCAGATCCAGTGTGCGTGAACCTATGCGACCCATCATGCGCCCTTCAGTCATCACCTTAGGATTGTCTCAAGGCCAGATCTGACGTACACCAGGCTGAGGATGAACCATGAACGCTCACCAATCAGCAACACTTGATTACTCCCAGGTTTCTATACATTTTCTAATATTTATTTAATTTATTATTAAGATATTTAGATTAAATATTGGTTAAGGGTTTTATTTAATTAATTTATTTTAGTTAGAATTAAAGTAATAAAATCAGGGTTAGGTTAATGACTAGGGTTGGGATTTTTCTCGATTATTCGACTTAATTTATTTAATTAATTTTAACAATTAAAAATCTTAAAAACCCTAGGAGTGTGTTGTGAAGACAATCTTTCTACAACTTGGTTTTGATGAAAACAAAATTTCAATTGCAAAAGGAATGGATCCATTCATATGAAAGCATAAAGATTCAAGTATTTCAAAAAGAGCTTAAACTTCATTGATCAAAAATATTAAGGTATATGGTATACAACTCTCTTGATGCATAAACAAGTGTTCTCAAACATTCATACATGTTCCATAATATTTGCAAATCATTAGAAAATCATTCAAACTTTCAAATATATGTTTTTAATGTTTTTTTGCATGTGGGAACCGAGTTCCAGTTTGGAGGAACAGGTTCCCAGTTCCCTCTGCCCAACAAATCTTCGCTCATCATGTCCAGGAACCGAGTTCCACTTTCTGGGAACCAGTTCCCTAGTTCAATTTTTCAAATTTTAGTAACGTTACATATAGGGAACCCGGGTTCTGTTTTAAGGGAACCGGTTCCCACGTGAATTTTTTCAAAAATTCAGATTTCCTTTCATTCTTCAAAAGGTACCTCTTCATCTTTTATTCTTGCATCCTTCCATACAAAATAACCATTTATAAAGGTGTCTTAGAGGCTATATATTTCAGATTTTTCAGAATTTATTTTTTACCTCTTTCATTCAAATAATTCAAACAATTCAAGTGTCCATATCTTTCACAAAAATCACCAAGTGTCCATACTTCATTTTTATTTGAAACTTTGTTCATATAACTTTCACTCAAATACCAAAGTTTCATATCATACATTCATTGAACACTTGTTTATCATTAAAAGGAATTGTATGCTTGAAAGGGAAGATCAATCCAAGATTGATATATTATTCATCTTCATAAATTCTTGTATCATTCAAAAATTATTTCTCCTTACTATCCAGGATTGTTGGAAGTAAGTGTTGTGTTTGAAGAGGATTGTTCTTCATTCACATTAGTGTTGTTTAATCTTAAAGGTGTTAAGAACCTTTGATCACCCTATAGGTTAGATAGTAGGCATAGGCTTGTACAATAATTCTAACTATAGTGAAATCTCTTTCGTGTTTGAAAGGGGACTGGAGTACTCTCGGATTGTGAGGGGAACCAGGATATATCGTTGTGTTCTTTATCTTTTCGCTTTTACCGCTTTCATTACCATTACCAAGAAAAAGATAAAAACCATCAAAAGCCTTCAAACACTTAACCAAAAATTAGTAAAGACATTCTCATAAAACCAATTATTTTTGAAAACCTAATTCACCCCCCCCCCCCCTCTTAGGCATATCTGATACTTACATGTGTAACCAAAGTATTAGGGTTTGCCCAATCCCGCTGCCCATTTGGAGAAACATTAACCCTTAATTAACTTTCTCCTCGATCCGACTATATCTATTGGTCGCATTGGCGAGAAATAAATTGAATCTAATTAATTTATTACTGTTAATAATTTAACTAATTCTGGTTTAATTCTCTCCTCGACCCGACTAAATCTATTAGTCGCAATGACGAGAGATAAAATGATAAAGCTCATAATTTGATTACAAAATTTAAAATACTTTTTATTTGCTGCCCGCGACGATCAAATCTATCGGTCTGAGTAACCAGCAATACATTACTTAATCCGTTAACTATAATGATCAAATCTATTGATCATCGCACCTAACGGTAACATATCAAATCAAGGTTGTACGCCAAACTTCAAAACACTTTCATCTTCAAATCACAAATTCAAAACTACGATAGGCTACTCAAAAAGCCTTTAAAACAACTTCAAACCATATCAAATCAAACTCTAATTCTAAGGCGTACAAACCTGTGCCCGAACTACGTTGACTCTGATTCTCCCTAAGGAGATACGTAGGCACTTGGCAACAAGGCGAGTCCCCTTCCCTAAATCCTAATCAGGTTCAAATCTCACTTTTCGCCCTCTTCACTTCCTTAGCTATTAACCTTAATAAATCTAGCCATAAACCTTTATCTTTATAATGCATACCTTAGGAAAGGGTTGAGGGTGCCTAACACCTTCCCTCGACCTGATTATAATAATCTTACCCTGATCTCGTAACTGCGTAAGGTTTCCTATTCGCCTTGGTAGAATAGGTGGCGACTCTAAAATTTAATTTTTAGGGCAGGTTGCTACAGCTGGCGACTCTGCTGGGGATAACTAAAAATGGTGAATTATTATGCTCCTATGGCTTGAGAGGGTTTAGGTTTTGGTAAACGGTTTAGGTTTTTGGCGAAATTTTTTGGGTTTGGCTAATTCGCCATTTTAGGGTTTGGTTTAGGGTTATGGTTTTTTTTAATAAATATTTAATTTCTGTTTTATTTATTTATTTAATTTTTATTATTTGCCTAAATGTTAATTGTTTATGTTAATATATTTGCATTAAATGTTTATATGTTATATTAATATATTTGCACTGCTGGGATTATAAAACTGTTGTTAAACCTAAGCGTGGGAATTATATTTAAGACCAGAGGGGAATTACATCGCCTACGAGTCTTATTAAAATTCCACTCAGAGTGGGTTAAATATCCGGAAAGGTCTGATACGAGGCTTGACCTTGTTGAGGGCTGGACTTGGTATTTAGCTGATCTCTCTGAGAACCTACCCCTAAAACTCGAAGCTCATGGATAAATGAGTTCTAAAATCCAAAGAGACAAAAAGTATCGGCGGCTACGAATGACCCCATGAGACCCTTGTTTAGAACATACCAATGGGAAGGGTAGCCTCCCTAAGCCGTCATGCCGAACCTATGAACTTAGGACTTTTGTGCTTTTGTGCTTGTTATATGTTTGCGATTTATATGCTACGAATATATGTGTTTCAATTTTGCAGGCATCCCTACGTGTTCCCTAGCCTGTAAGGACTCTAATTCCAAGACCATGTCCTTCCCACGAAGGGCATCTACATTTATGCACGTTGATTGGCCTCCCGATGGCCATGAGACCTAGTGACTGTCATGAACGGTCACTCCGCGCCTGCATCTACGCACTCCCTAGCTTGTAGGGAGTTTCCTTTTATATCTTTGTATTTTTACAACTACGTGTCCTTCCCACGAAGGACATCTTCGTTTACGCACGTCGATTGGCCTCTCGATGGCCATGAGATCCAGTGACTATTTTGAACAGTCACCATGTGCTTACGTCTATGCATTCCCTAGCCTGTAGGGATTCTATTTCTAAAATCGCATCCTTCGTACGAAGGACATCTTCGTTAGCATACGTCGATTGGCCTCTCGATGGCCATGAGATCCAGTGACTGTCTTGAACGGTCACCCCGTGCTTACTCCTACACACTCCCTAGCCCGTAGGGATTTTCTTTTACGTCCACGTATTTCTACAACAACGTGTCCTTCCCCTGAAGGACATTCTCATTAATGCACGTCGATTGGCTTCACGATGGCCATGAGAGCTGGTAACTGTCTTGAACGGTCAACCCGTGCTTGCTCCCGCACACCTCCTAATTTATGTAGAGTTTTGGATTTCCATCTATACATCTTTCATCCTTAGCCTATAGGGGTTTCACTTCGTCAAATATCGTCCTTAGACAGGTTGTGTTCCACACAGAGAACCTTCCCACGAGGGACAACTTCATTGGTACACGTCGAACGGCCTCTCGATGGCCATGAGATTTGGTGACTGTCTTGAACGGTCACCAGCCACTACCTTTTGCATACTCCCTAATCTAAGGGATTTCCATTGGCGTGTCATAACTTCTAGCTTGCACGTATTTCGTTAGGGTACAATGTCACCCCTATGTCCGCATAGGCTATCCTTAGGATTATATATGTCGCATTTCTGCATTGCATTGCATACAAGGAGTTATAATACAAGGAGTCTCTCACATACGCATGCATTTGCATTTTCATGCATTCATCTACATTGGCATTTGCATCTCTACCTTCACCCGTATTCGTACTTACCGCGCTAGCCGATTTCCCAAGACTCGCAAAGAAGAATAAAAAGGATCATAAACTATCGAGAAAGGAGGATAAAGTATCTAGAATGATCTTAGTCTTACTAAGGAAAAGAGGATGTCTTTCACCATACCCGCCGCATGTCCATGCCTTTTCGAAACAGGATTGTAAAAACAACAAAGGTTATCATCGAGCAAGGATTAGTTCAACAAAAGAGTTCCCTCATAGATACACTAAAGGGGTATCTAGTCATAAAGGGGTTCGTCTTAGAACAAAGCAAAATTTACAAGGACGCTCTACAATAACCTGGGGGCAAGGGTCAGTCCAACTGGGGCAATGTCATGAAAAAAGATGCATGACTATGATGGAGGGAATGCGACATATGCTAAATCCACACCAAGGGGCAAAAGGGTCACATATTTTCTTTATCAATCTACAAACCCTGGAGATTGCAAATGGTGTGATACTATCCTCTAGAAAAGCAAAAGAGGTTCAGTCTAAGGAAACTCATGAAGTTCCGAAACGACGAAAACCCAACGCTAACAATTTATTCCCGACAACTTTGACGTGCCCAAGGAGAATTCGGGGTTGCCCTTACTTCTACAAGTCTAAGGAGCTAAGGAGTAAAACAAGGTCAAACGGATTACAAAGGAGATTGACCCTAGGATTAATAGGTCTTTTCATACCCAGGATTTCAACCCCTACGATCGCTAAGTGTTACTCAGGATAAAAGTTGTACCTTCGGATTAGCAATTCTAATGGGATGACCATGCAGGTTTTGGAGTCAATTCATTCGCTCGTTACTACGACTTTCCACTCGCACACTTCTATTTTCAATTTCAAATTTAAGATTATTAACAAACATAAAGGAGAATGACGAATACAAATAATTAAGTCCAGCTAAACATATGCTTTCAAGGTAAGACCGAACCAACGATGCACAAGCATTGTTTCAATTCCTAAACAGTGGAGAGATAAGGATGTTAATCCCTCGTTACCCCCTCGAGCCAGGAGTTGGAGTTTGTTTCTACTTTTCAAAAAAAACCTTTATTTCAACCTGGGGCAGGGTAGATTTCGATTAATTCAATGGTGTATTTTGGTTGTCAAGAGAATCAGTCAATCCAAGCAAGGATTCAAGCAAAGGATTCAAGCATAAGGATCAAGCAAAGCAAAGGTTCAAGCATATCTTATTCCTCGCGTTCATCCAAGATTGGGGAAGCAATGGAGATAACATTCACAACAATCTTCTTCCCTTATACATCATTCAAGATCGAGGAAGTATCAAAGTCGAAGCTTGCAAATCAAAGTCAATATGGCAGTCACAACATTCAATATCCGAGGATCAATCTCAAAAGAAGCATTCAAAAGAAAAAGGAGGAAAGCGCCCGCTAAGTCAAAATGGAAAATTCCATAAAAGAAAACAAAAAGTCTTAGGCAAAAATTAGGGCATCCCGATGGATCAAACTCAAAAGAATTGGTTCATGCAAAAATAAGGGATAAAAACAAAGGCGAAATACAAAGGATAATCTGGTGACTGCTAAACCATCAAAGCTTCACATCAATGCTTGGATCTTTACAACATTTTTTATCAGTGCTTGGATCTTTACTAAGGCTTCTACTCAACATCAGAACTAAAATGATTCTCTTACATACAAAGCACAATCGTTGGATTAGGCGAATCTTTAGGATTTGGAGAACATCAAGGAGAAAGGGGTGGGTTAAATAAATTTTTGAGCCTTATATCCGTTGTTTCTTAAACCATGAACCAAGGTCAAGTAACAACATTCAAAAGTCCTAATTGAGGCGAGGTTAACTACGAAAGCATACTAAGCAGGATTTTGTTATACCGACTCCTAGGTTTGTTAAAACTATTTCTAACCACTACGCTTCTTCAAACATTCATTTCTAATCATCCAGTCCTAATTCATAACGGACCTCGATTTCAAAACTTGCATACGCATCACATTGGAGTTACTTCTCAAAAGGGTACAACGTCATCTACGAATATGCACTTAGCATTCAAGGAGATCTCAAAATTGGTTAATCAAAGGCGATCATTTCTAATAAAGACTCTTGAATGGGGGAACCACATCCAGAGGGTTCTCCTAAACAGGGGAAAAATTGCAAGGATCACAGGGGCATGCAATCAAACATCCTATTCACTAAGGGTATCCTTCCTAAGGTTCAATCGACTTGGGGCTCACCTCGAAGAAATCACAAACAGGGGCATGTCAAACATGGGAAGAATTCAAATTCAAAAGGATAGAACACTCTGGATAGCCCTCCATATCCTGGAGATCAGGGGCATACCCTTCAATCTAAACGTTGAAGCATACGACAAGGTTATTTCCCAGGACACTTCCTTCATGGCTTGGAGACCATAGGCACCTCTTTCCACTAAACATTGGGGCATTGGATATCAAGTCCATAAGGTGTGGAGAACCTCGAGAGGTTAAAGGTGTGGAGAACCTCAAAAGGTTAAAGGTGTGGAGAACCTCGAAAGGTTAAAGGTGTGGAGAACCTCAAAAGGTTAAAGGTGTGGAGAACCTCGAAAGGTTAAAGGTGTGGAGAACCTCAAAAGGTTAAAGGCGTGGAGTATTTCAAAAAGCCAAACCGGGGCAAGATGCACAGCGTAAGGAAAAGGCGTTATCATACTTTACAACCTCGAATCAATCTTTCTCCTGACTACGATCTTCAAAGTTCAAAAAAACAGGTATTGGGAAATCGCGCTAGCATCTAACAACCTTACAACATTAGCAAACTATACACACTTTGGCTATCAACAACCTACCATTTGAGCATCATGCAAATACATATAAGTCATGCATTACATACATTGGTTGATACATTACACCACACCTTTTTAGGTAGTCCTCTTTAAGACAAATCTCGCGATCCTTTTCAGGAACCTCTTCAGGTAGTCTTCTTTAAGACATTCTAAGAACCTTTTTAGGTAGTCTTCTTTAAGACATTCTCTTCTAAAAACCTTTCTAAGTAGTCTTCTTTAAGACATTCTCTTCTAAAAACCTTTCTAAGTAGTCTTTTCTAAGACATTCATCATCATTCTAAGAACCTTTTTAGGTAGTCTTCTTTAAGACATTCTTTTCTAAGAACTTTCCTAAGTAGTCTTTTCTAAGACATTCATCATCCTTTCCGGGGACCTCTTCAGGCAGTCTTCTTTAAGACATTCCTTATCCTTTTCTAAGAACCTTTTTAGATAGTCTTTTTTAAGACATCTTTCAGCCTTTCCAGGTGGTATTCTTTAAGACAAATTTTATCCTTTCCAAGAACCTTTTCAGGTAGTCTTCTTTAAGACAAATATTCATATCCATTCCGGAAACCTCTTCAGGTAGTCTTATAGAAGACATTATTTTGTTCCACTCATTACATCAATCAACATATGCATGAGCATAAGCTTTATCCCATACATCAAAACATCCAAGTCATTACTCTGGTGCTAAACCACATTGTCTACCTGCTTCCCGTTAACCTTACCGATGACAGTAACCTTAATGTTGGTTTATTTCCGATTGCCTGACTGGCGTATCCCGGTAACCTTACCGATGACAGTAACCTTACTGTTTGTTTATTTCCAATCACCCGATTGATATATCCCGGTAACCTTACCGATGATAGCAACCTTGCTGTTCATTTCACTCATAAAAACATATACATACGCATATCATCTAGCGCGTTCCCATACTACAAAAGCCCAATTTTCGACCCACGTGTCGTGAGTTTCCAACCCTCGTATTATGACTGGTGTATTTTCCGACCCACGTGTCGTGAGTTTCCAACCCTCGTGTTGTGATAGGTGTATTTTCCGACCCACGTGTGGTGAGTTTCCAACCCTCGTGTTGTGACAGGTGTATTTTTCGACCCACGTGTCGTGAGTTTCCAACCCTCATGTTGTGATAGGTGTGTTTTCCGACCCACGTGTCGTGAGTTTCCAACCCTCGTGTTGTGATAGGTGTGTTTTCCGACCCACGTGTCGTGAGTTTCCAACCCTCGTGTTGTGATAGGTGTGTTTTCCGACCCTCGAGTCGTGAGTTTCTAAACATATAGTCGCGAGCATCATCTTCATACATCTACAGGATACCGTCAAGAATTTTATGCGAATAAACTTGCTAGCGCTATAGCAAGTGAATCTTTTTCATGCAGGTAAGTTTGCTATAACTATAGCAAATGATTCCTCTTATGCAGGTACGCCTGTCAGAACCATGGTAGGTAATTCCTTTGGTGCAGGTAAGTTTACTAGAACTATAGCAAATAATTCCTATTGGTGCAGGTAAACTTGTCCGAACCAGGACAAGTGATTCCTATTGGTGCAGGTAAACTTGTCCGAACTAGGGCAAGTGACTCCTATTGGTGCAGGTGAACTTGTCAGAACTATGACAAGTGATCCTAATGGTGCAGGTGAAATTTGTCCGAATCAGGGCAAATGATCCAAATGGTGCAGGTGAAATTTGTCCGAACCAGGGCAAATGATCCAAATGGTGTAGGTGAAATTTGTCCGAACCAGGGCAAATGATCCAAATGGTGCAGGTGAAATTTGTCCGAACCAGGGCAAATGATCCAAATGATGTAGGTGAAATTTGTCCGAGCCACAGCAAATGATCCAAATGGTGTAGGTGAAATTTGTCCAAACCAGGGCAAATGATCCAAATGGTGCATGTGAAATTTGTCCAAACCAGGGAAAATGATCCAAATGGTGTAGGTGAAGTTTGTCCGAACCAGGGCAAATGATCCAAATGGTGTAGGTGAAATTTGTCCGAGCCAGGGCAAATGATCGAAATGGTGCAGGTGAAATTTGTCTGAACAAGGGCAGATGATCCAAATGGTGTAGGTGAGCTTGTTAGAACTATGACAAGTAATCCTATTGGTGTAGGTGAACTTGCTAGAACTATAGCAAGTGATCCTTTTGCGGGTTCACAAACTACGAAAGCTTGCTAGAGCTATAGCAAGTTAACTATCTTCTACACAACAAACTGCGAGTCGTCGCAATGGATAGTTACGTTTACCCATCACGTTAGTCCCTCGGCAGTGATCAAAGGGTTTTACAAATGGGTTCTTCAATGGGGTTTATCAGGTTAGTCCCTCGGCAGTGATATTGTTCAAGACTACAAAGGGTTTTACAAAGGGTTTTACAACAAGGTTTTACAAAGGGTTTCTCAATAGGGTTTATCACGTTAGTCCCTCGGCAATGATCTTCTCCAAAACATCATCAGTAACAAACAAAGGTTTTATTTTTCTTTTTCAAAATTACTAACATACTTCGACTAACATGGTTAATAGTCATGCATCATTTAATTACATACCTCATTCATACATAATACATATACGTACATCACTCTCATTTATTTTGAGAAGCTCACTGCATCATACATCGCATGCATCATAACATCGCATAAAATTCAGGTTGCCTTTTCAGGCCATGCTACAATCAAAGCACCTGGTTCCTTAAAAAAAAAACAGTTGCTTCACGTTCAAATAAAAAAAGAAGGGTATTCACCTTGGATGGCATTTGTAAGCCCATCTCCCACGGAATTTCTTCTCAACAAATGCAAATTTCAGGGCATTTAAGTGTTCAATCATCTTCTACCATTAGATCACGATAGGCAGACGTGCCTATCCGACTCTTTAGGTTTAAGAAGATTGAACAGGGGCAGCTGTCATACCCCAAAATTTGCCCGATCAAATCTACGTCTGCTAATACATCAAGGTTCAAAACTAAGAGTCATGGGGTTTGACATTTCTATTGTCAAACCCGCTCTCTTATAAATCAGGTTGAGTTAAAACAAGGGCGTAATTAACTGATGTTTAGGACCCAAACGTTGGGCCCAATTATTACAAGGGTTTTATCATTTTTGGGGGTATTTTGGGTTTTACTTACATTTGTTTCGATTATTATTTTTTTTTATCGTGACTAACTATTAGTATTTAGCATTATTAATTCTTATTATTAATGTTAGTATTAATAGAATTATTATTAGGTAGTATTAGGGTTAGTATTAGGATTAATTAGGTTCATTATTGTGATTAGGTTTTAGTAATTACATATATTAGGATTATTTTTAGAGTAATGATAGTCTTATTAGAATTAGTATTATTATTTAGGGTTAATATTTTTTGATTAGTGTTATTAACTAATTTTAATAGAATTATCATTGTTATTAGTTTTAATTATTGTTGTTTATCATTATTATTTTTTATTTGATTTCTTTTACTCATGTAAAATGTTAAATAAAAATAGACTATATTAATATTTTAATGGTATTATTATTTTATTATTACTATTAATTATTATTATTAGGCTATTAAAATGAAAAAAAAAGAAAAAAAAATCAAATTGGTCAAGTTGTGTTTTGTTCACGTTTTCAGGATTAGATGTGCAAGTTCCACAAGATCACTCCAAACAGAGGCATCAAACAAATATGGCAAGAAAATCTCAATCATCATTTATCTGATTCAATCAAAATGATGGAGATTTAAGGCAAGTTGCAAACCTAATTTTCGGCCATATATATATATTTATCTAAGAGGTGCATCCGCCCAAAAGAAAGATGAGGAAAAAAGGCCATAACCGAGCCCTCTCAAAATCAGAAAAAAATCGAAACCGTTCTTGGAGATACAGTTCGATTTGAGCCAAACCAAACGTTTAAATCAATTCCCTGAAGTTCTCTGAGTGTAAACGAATCACCAGCATCAATCTGAATACATTCATACGGACCTGGATATTCACGTTTTACGCTTCAAAAAATTTTGATTCGAGTTCCATCATATACGCGTCATAAATCAAGTTGTGATACATATTTGTGTTTATAATTATATTTACAATCTCCCTATGCCATTTGATTGAAGTTTTATTGCAGGTTTCGTAAATTATCATTTCTAGGGTTTCTAAGCTCCGATTTGGGGGTTGCTAATTGGAGACTAAATTGGTCCGAATCGTTTGCGTTTTCATGTTCAGGGGATAGGTTTTGGTATATTTGGATAATTAATTGGGATTTATTTGTATTGTGTGATGAATTTGACGTTTGCAGGTCTATAGCAACACACAAAAATCTTTGCCAAAAGCCTATGCTGTTTCCAGAAATTCACGAGGAAGAAGATGTACAGGGACGCGCGCGTTTGATTTTTTGAAATTTTAATGGCTCGTTTTTTTTATATACAATGTTTGTTGTTCAAATTACTATCAGCGACTGATTCATGGCGAAGTGGAAAGTGACTTTGGTTAGCAGTAGGCGAGAGAGCCTGGGTTCGATACCCAGGCGAGACGCTTATTTTTTAAGCAAATTTGGCTTTTAGATCCAGTGTGCGTGAAACTATGCGACCCATCATGTGCCCTTCAGTCATCACCTTAGGATTGTCTCAAGGCCAGATCTGACGTACACCAGGTTGAGGATGCACCATGGACGCTCACCAATCAGCAACACTGGATTACTCCCAGGTTTCTATACATTTTCTAATATTTATTTAATTTATTATTAAGATATTTAGATTAAATATTGGTTAAGGATTTTATTTAATTAATTTATTTTAGTTAGAATTAAAGTAATAAAATCAGGGTTAGGTTAATGACTAGGGTTGGGATTTTTCCCGATTATTCGACTTAATTTATTTAATTAATTTTAACTATTAAAAATCACACAAACCCTAGGAGTGTGTAACCAAAGTATTAGGGTTTGTCCAATCCCGCTGCCCATTTGGCGAAACATTAACCCTTAAATAACTTTCTCCTCGATCCGACTATATCTATTGGTCGCATTGGCGAGAAATAAATTGAATATAATTAATTTATTAATGTTAATAATTTAACTAATTCTGGTTAATTCTCTCCTCGACCCGACTAAATATATTAGTCGCAATGATGAGAGATAAAATGATAAAGCTCGTAATTTGATTACAAAATTTAAAATACATTTTATTTGCTGCCCGCTACGATCGAATCTATCAGTCTGAGTAACCAGCAATACATTACTTAATCCGTTAATATAATGATCAAATCTATTGATCATCGCACCTAACGGTAACATATCAAATCAGGGTTGTACGCCAAACTTCAAAACACTTTCATCTTCAAATCAAAAATTCAAAACTACGATAGGCCACTCAAAAAGCCTTTAAAACAACTTCAAACCATATCAAATCAAACTCTAATTCTAAGGCGTACAACCCTCTGCCTGAACTACGTTGACTCTGATTCTCCCTAAGGAGATACGTAGGCACTTCGCAACAAGGCGAGTCCCCCTACCTTAAATCCTAATCAGGTTCAGTTCTCACTTTTCGCCCTCTTCACTTCCTTAGCCATTAACCTTAATAAATCTAGCCATAAACCTTTATCTTTATAATGCAAACCTTAGGAAAGGGTTGAGGGTGCCTAACACCTTCCCTCGACCTGATTATAATATTCTTACCTCGATCTTTTAACTGCGTAAGGTTTCCTATTCGCCTTGGTAGAATAGGTGGCGACTCTAAAATTTAGTTTTTAGGGCAGGTTGCTACACATACAAGAAAAGAATTAAGTTAAATATAATTTAAAAAACTTAGTTATATACAAGAATTAAATTAAATTAAATAATGAATAAAATATAGCCGCGTAATTTTCACGCCGCAAACAACAATTTCTCAGTTGCAACTTGAAAACTAAACAACTTAGCAAGACAACTAAAGAAGACATGGCTAACAGTTTGACAAAAAGTGTAAACTCCAAATACCATATTGAATTTGCATATACATGATGATGCCATATTTCCATATCCCTTAAAAAAACAAGGACCTAATATCACTACAAGAATAAAATTCTCATGCGAAGTGGTTTAGTGACGTGATTATCACGTGTTAAAAAATTGGTAGTTGCGACGTGATACTCACGTCACTACCTTTAAATAATATAAATAATGTAAAGTCATTGGGAGTCAGACATTGATAATTGAAAAAAAATTGCGACGTGGGAATCATGTCACTACTAAAAAGTAAAATAAAAACACTAAATGCTGTAACGTTCACATGGGGAGAAATGTTAAAAATTTCAAAAAAAATTGGTGGTGACGTGTTAAACACGCCACAAAATTTAAGAGGCAAATTTAAATTTTCGTGAATTCACTAGTGCAGAAAGTACTTTTTACATCGGGAGAAAAATACTTTTTACATCGGGCCTGGGTCCGATGTAAATCCAAGCGATGTAGTAAATCAGAGACATTTTACATCGGGCCACTGCCTGATGTGAAATATAAATATACCACATCGGTTGAATGTTACGTCTAATGTGTAAACTAATCCATTTTAAAAAAAATATATATGCCATATTTTACATCGGTGGCTTCAACGAACCGATGTAATATATTGTTTTAACATCAGTTTCACCAGTTGCCCGATGTAATATATATGTTTTTACATCTATTTCCTCAATGGCCCGATGTAATATGTTTGCTACTTTTTAGCGAATTCAAGGTGTTTTCCAGTTTTTGTTGTAATTTTGTTTGTACCTAATATTTCATATGTTTCCAATACCACACAAACCACAAATAGGTCGCTATTTTTCATATTTTTCCCACATCACACAGACCACATCTAGGTCTCTATTTTCATATTTTTCTAACTAGTGAAGGATAATTTTATTGCACCAAATAGCTATGATGCATATATATATATATATATATATATATATATATATATATATATATATATATATATATATATATATATATATATATTCTTCAAAATGAACAGTTGATTTACAAAAGTATTAATCTAGGATACACATAAGTGTACAAAATTATAAGAAAGTTTACACACGATGGACTACCAAAACAATAACAAAACAACAAATATACAACAATTTATAAGTCCTTTCCCGCACTTGAAATACCAACATGCATCCACGAGAAGATGAGTTGTAGCTTCTGAAGACAACACCAAAATCACATTTGCTGACAATAAACAATAACACCAATTAACATCAGGAAACAACACTAAAGTTAAGAAACTCAAATCTGATATATAGACAATTCCATATATACTCACCAGATAAAGCTTAATCTTTATATAACTCAAAGAAACATTTTGCCCAACGGAGTCGTAAATCATACAAATCATCTTGTGTAAATTCTGTAGGGTCATCAAATACCTACAATACGTAAATAACAATATATAGTTATTCTTTGAAAATTTACATTAAGTTGCAAAAAGCAAAGAAATAACAAAGTAAAGTTATTTTTATTACCTGCATCCAAGACTCGGTTATATTGACAGAGACAATATCCAACATATTTCTCATCACATAGTACCCACAATCATTAGAGTTATGTTGTTTCCTTGTCTACAAATGAATGACATAATTAGTGAATAATTATCATAAAATTAAATATAGAATTATAATTTACATCACAAGTACATTGGGCTGAAGCCAGGTAGCCTTTTTTCTATTTCCATTTGCCATTTGATGAACCCCAAAAGCACTAATTCAGAAAAAATCTATATAAAGCCACATAAAATATGAAATTACTTTTGTAACAATTTATGTATATATATGATATATAATATATTATAACAAAATTCACATAAAAGATAAACTTACTTTGTAATAATTTTCTTCGTGATTTCATCAATTTCCCGATGAAGTGAACAAAAGACGACCACAATATTCTCTCGGAAACATGACAATTAATTGCCAATGTCGTCTGTACGTGTGTGTGGAAACACGAAAGTCACATAAAATATCTATGTTATCAAAATTAAAAAATAGAAAACACAATTTCATAAAAACTTACACATGAATAAGTGGTAGTAAGTGACACACTCTATTTTCCCTCTCTGACTTATCTTGTATGTATTTTTTAACACCTGCTTGAGTTTTCGTCACAGTATCAACATATATACACATAGCAGGGTCCATAATTCCATATACTTCTGATGTGGAATTATCAATACATACACGATGAATAAACCTGAATAATTTTAAAATAAACATTAGATTCAAAGTGATGAGAGATATTACATATTAATAGATATTTATAGTAATAAAAAAAGAAAATGTACTTACGTGCACCAAACTTGCAGAGTACACGTCAAGCCAATGAAAACTCATCAACAACTCTCTGATACACTTAGCTGACATATACAAATTAGCGACAGATCGACAATGACTTAATTCCATTTCCAAGTGTCTGCCCGCAATTTTCACAACCATGAGTAACAATCTCCGAACATCGTCAACTTCCACGTCTTTTGTGCTTCCTTTTGCAGTTGAACAACTTTCTTTTCCGCTTCCTTCGACTACTTCCATTTTTTCAATGCATTTATTATTATCTGTGCTTTGCGAAAAACCCATAGACTTAAGTGTCTCCATAAAAGATTGTTGCAACACCTTACGCTCTTCAACCAACTTTTGATCAAATTCAGCTCCAAGTCTTGCTTTCAATTTAGATGTAAGTTGTTCAAGTTGTTCATTTACATATATATGTTGTCCTTGACGTGAAGATGACCTTCAAAAGTAAGTGCTTTGCTTATGGTGTTTTCCAACACCACGAACACGACCACCATGCTCAAATGTTCTAATGGCTGCTGTTAAGATATTGTTACGTCCATCTGGAACAAAGGCACCTTTTTCAGCTTCTTCAAATAGAGAATCCTACAAAATGCAAAAACCACAATAATTTCACTAGTTTTTATCAATCACAAATATAATGATACTTTAAGTAATTTCCAAGTTTTACTTACAATTTTCTCAGCAACAACTTGTGTAGACTTTGATGTGTATTTTCCCCCTTTCTTTTGTCGTGCTCTCTTCCATAACTCATGGCGTGATGGTAGAGATGGACTACCATTATCATCTAATGTATAATAATCTCTCAATGACATCCTTTCATTTTTAATTGTCTCCACAAGCAAGCGATACCCTCCACGAGATAATACGCGTGGGTATACATTCCTAGCCACATTTTCCTTACCCTTTCGAATTTTTTCCTATTAATTATAAACTCAAAAAGTTATCACTAAACATAATGAAAATGTTATGCAAAAAAAAAACTCAAATATAATTCATACTAACCTTAAATGCGGGGGTATCTCGAGACTTCAGAAACTCTTCCCATACTTCTTCTTTAATATAATTATATCTGACATGTGCAGGAGCGAGATCTTTTTTGGGATTATTAACATATTCGTCCGCGAGTTATTTCTTAAAACCTCTCCATCGCTCTCCCGCATATTTAATCCATTTCTTCTTCAACGGATCCTAGATTTTACCATCCTTGTTTTTATCCTAACATTCTGGAATAGTGAAATTAGCCTACACATACAGTATATGGCATATGTTGTTAGTATATAGATGATTATAAAATATAATAGTGTTGAATTTAAAATACCTGAACATCAAGCCATATAGCGTCTTTTATCCCATTATCTATGTCTTTTCACTAATCTTTCTTTCAAAATAGAACATCTCTGCCGAGCAAGAGATGCTATATAACTCCTAAAATATGCAACATTCTTACCAACACCAGTACATTCACAGGTTCTTGGGTCAAACTCAAACTTTATCTTTTCATCCATTTGATGAACTTTTTCAATTTTTATCATCAAAGTTTGACCTCTAACTCTTATTTTATTAGGTTTACTAGATGAAGAGGGGTTGTCGGTTGAATCAGCCATGTATCTGTTTAAACAAAATAAAAATAATTAGAAATCAAATTAAGCACAAAATAAAAACAATTAGACATAAATTAAGAACAAAATAAAAACAATTAGAAATCAAAGTAATGTCGAATTAACTTATAAAAAACACCTTACTAGTTCTCCCATATCCCTTCTTCATAATCCATGCGAATAGCATGCACATCATCCTCTACATTTTCTTCAATGGAGGTAGGCACATTTGTTGAGAAAGGAAGAGTTTCGAAATATCAAGATTCGCATCTTGATTTTTATCACTATCATGCCCCCTTACTTGTATAACAACTGACCACCTTTTATTAGAAGGATCTGTGACATAAAACACTTGTTTTGCTTGAGATGCCATGATGAAAGGTTCGTCCACATAAGCTAACTTGCTAAGATCAACCAGTGTAACTTCAAATTCATCGATTCTTACACCACTATTGATATCAATCCATTTGCATTGAGATACATGAACTTTAAACACAACATAATCAACTTCCCAAATCTCTTCAATCACCCCCAAAGTAGGGTGTAGATGCCATAACCGGGTTTTTATCTTTAGCACTAGAGAAGTGCATGGACTCGGCCACAATCATAACCCCATTATTTTGTGTGGTACTACAGTCATCCTTTGACTTTGTATAAAAAGAAGTTTTATTAATATCATATTCACTCAAAGTTATTATGTTACATTTAGGCTCATAGGACAACCACTTAATTGTTTTTGAAGCACTATCATCACTAGCAATTTTTTCTTTAAACCACTCAGAGAAACTCTTATTATGCTCTTTTAACAACCTATTTCATACATCTTAGGGTACTTTTTCTTTATGATGCTTTTGTGAGAAGATAAGTAAGGTTGAACTTCATCCGTGTTATTCAATATATGCAAATGCGCTTGAACAACCACATCAATACTTAAGCTCTTGACCTTTAAACCTTGTGTACCCACGCCCTCACATCTCCCATCATGACGAGACTTGGGAACCCCTACAACATCCACTTCTGACAAATAGTTAGAACAAAACTCAATTGCTTCTTTTGCAATGTACCTCTCAATAATCGATGCTTCTGGACTTTGTGGGTTTTTGGTATACCCTTTTAGGATCTTCATGTATCGCTCTATTGGATATATCCACCGTAAAAAAATTGGACCACATAGTCTAATCTCCCTTACTAGATGAACAATCAAGTGAACTATAATGTCAAAAAATAAAGGAGGAAAATACATCTCTAATTGGCACAAGATAACTGCAGCCTCATTTTCCAAATCGTCTAACTTTAATGGAAACATGGCTTTGCAACAAATTGCATTGAAAAATAAGCACAACCTAGTTATAGTCTTCCTAACATTGTTGGGAAATATCCCACGAATAGCCACTGGTAGTAGTTGTTGCATTAAGACATGACAGTCATGAGATTTTAAGCCAACTAATTTGATATCTTTAACCGAAACAAGCCTCTTGACATTTGATGAGTAATCATGCGGTACTTTGATACTTTCTAGATAGAGTGTAGAAGGCAGGAGGCAAAAACGTCTTGTTACCTATATATTGTGGAGTTAACTCTTCTCATATACCCATCACGCCCAAATCTAGACGAGCATTAATACCATCTTTTATCTTGCCTTGAATGTTGAGAAGTGTTCCGATTACACTATCACATACATTTTTCTCCACGTGCATCACATCAATACAATGTCTTCCATATATTTTTCCAAGAGATCGAAGAAAACCGACCTCTTTATACATATATTTTTCACAATAGATCGCTTTTGGTACTTTCCAAAGATAGCAGTAATGCCCTGTTGTCGTTGATAAACTTCCTCTCTAGTTAAGGGTTTTGGAGCAACACCAAGCTCTTGTTCCCCATTGAAAGCTTTTTGCAATCTACGATATAGATGATAATGATTTAGAAAATTTCGATGCCCAAGATAAACAGTCTTCTTTCCTTTTTCAAGCTGATGGTAACATGTGTGTTTTTCACATATAGGACACGCTTTATAACCTTTAACTTTATACCCAGACAAATTGCCATATGCCAGAAAATCACTGATGGTGCAAAACAACATGGCACGCATATTGAATTGTTCACTAGAATGCGCATAAAAAACATCCACCCCTTCCTCCCACAACACTCTTAAATCATCAATCAATGGACTTAGATAAACATCTATGTCATTTCCTAGTTGTTTTGGGCCCGAAATCATCATCAATAACATAATATATTTACGCTTCATGCACAACCTAGGAGATAGGTTGTAAATCATCAAAAGAACAGGCCAAGAAGAATGGTTAGTATTTCGATTACCAAACAGATTCATTCCATCAATAGAAAGTCCAAGTCTAAGGTTTCTCGACTCTTTGCCAAAATTTGGAAACAAAGAATCTATTTTCTTCCATTGCAAAGAATCATCTACATGGCGAATTTGTCCATCACATTTTCTTTCTTCTGCATGCCATCTAAGATTCTCTGTGTAGTCTCCATTAGCGAATAATCTCTTGAACTTTGAAATTATTGGTTGGTACCATGCCACTTTCACGGGAGGACACTTTTTGACCTCCTCATCATCACTAGATTCACCATCTTTCTTTTTGTAGCGTGACGCCTTGCACTTCAGACAATGATTATAGTTTACATACTCTTTTCTGTATAATATACAATCATTAGGGCATGCATGTATCTTTTCATGCTCCAAACCCAACTGACACAATATTTTCTTCGCCTCGTAATAACGACTTGGTAGTGCGTTACCGTCTGGAAGCATTTGTGTCAACAATTCAAACAATTTGGTAAAACTTTTATCAGTCCACCCGTTATTTGCCTTCAGATTAAACAATTTTAACACGGCTGACAAACGTGTAAAATTTGTGCATCCTGGGTACAAAGGTTTATCCTTGTCATTGCATAAAGTATCATACGCATGTGCCCTCTTAAACGAATATTGTCCAATATCACGCATCAATGTGACGCCTTGCACTTCAGACAATGATTATAGTTTACATACTCTTTTCTGTATAATATACAATCATTAGGGCATGCATGTATCTTTTCATGCTCCAAACCCAACTGACACAATATTTTCTTCGCCTCGTAATAACGACTTGGTAATATGTTACCTTCTGGAAGCATTTGTGTCAACAATTCAAACAATTTGGTAAAACTTTTATCAGTCCACCCGTTATTTGCCTTCAGATTAAATAATTTTAACACGGCTGACAAACGTGTAAAATTTGTGCATCCTGGGTACAAAGGTTTATCCTTGTCATTGCATAAAGTATCATACGCATGTGCCCTCTTAAACGAATATTGTCCAATTTCACGCATCATGTCTTCTAGACGATCATCCATTTCTACACTAACATTATCTCTTTGGGACATATTTGACTTGGCTACTACTTCACCGTGCCATATCCATTGTGTATAACTTTGACAAATCCCTACACAAATTAGATGATTCATGATCTCTTTCTTACTAAGTTCTGGATCTTGATTTGCACAACGAACACATGGACAGAGAAAAAGCACGAGAAGACTTTTTTCAGCATTACTTTCAAGAGGAGGAAGATTTTTTTCCGCATCACTTTCAACAAACTGTAGAAATTCCATCACTCCATGTTTCTACTCAGCACTTAATCGATTAGCTCTCATCCAACTACGATCCATTATCTAAATGAAGATTTAAATGAAATAAGGAACTCGTTTTAACTACGATCCATTAGGTTTTTTAATAGCATTAAAAACTAATGGTCACTAATGACATAATAATGCACTATTATTAACACTGATCGATTTGATTTCAAGTACACATCAATGCAGTTATGACATAATAATAGCATAAAAAACTAACGCTGATTTAGCTCAAATAATTCTAGATAAATACAAACATATAATTTGTCATAGATTTTATAAAGAATTGACTCATAGCTTCTGAATATGACCTCATAATATTTATTAGAAAACATGATAGTATTTGAAATTACAACCACCACTGCATTTTTCTATTACACCGTGAATCAAATTGGTCATCACATACAGCCAAAACCAGTGTGTAACAGAATATCAATTGAATATATACAAGATGCTCTTTTATCACTTTCATCATACAAAAAATACATATAATTTAGCATCAAATATATAATTAATAATAATTTAGCATCAAATATACAAGATGCACTATGATAAATTAATAATCCAAAACCGAGGTTTGTAAATTGCAATTCCCTCTTCCTCCCATAGCCAATTTTACAGAAAAATAAATTTTAAAATATATATATACATTTTTTCCTATGAACTGGTTCAAACTTGCTCCTACACCTCTAACTTGTCAAAATATGTATGCGTTGAATCAGACCCAGTTTGATAAAAACAAATGGTTGCTTAAATTAGAATTTGTTCAAATTCAAAGTCACACACCTTTTTAACCTCTATCTATTTCATGTTCAATATACAATAGTATCAACTAGTTGTAGTTACCATGAAAAATATAAAAGTATGCTAAACAAGCAAAAACCTGTAGAAGAAGGGTGGTGATGCCTTCAACCGTCGGATTTGGTGAGAGTGGGTTGTGACGGCCGGTTAGGATGAGTGGTCGTCGTCGGCAAAAGAATGTCGATTCGCCGCGGTCGGCGAACGAACGAGGTCGGAGGAAGGCGAGATGGTGGTCGGTTTCGGGAGAAGGCGAACGGAGGAGTGGGTGCTCGGCGAACAGAGGAGTTTGGAGGACGACGAATAGAGGAGTTTGGAGAAAGTATAACTTGTATGGTGACGGCGCTCGAAGAAGAAGAGAAGAAATTAAAAGATTTGCAACAGTAAAGAAGGAATAGGGTTTTTGGATGAAATTCTTATAACATTTTCCATCGGTTTTTTACTAGACCGATGTAAAGGCCCACTATGCTATATTTCCCATCGGTTAATATCAAGGCCCGATGTAAAGGCCATAATTCATTTCTCCCATCGATTAATATATATAACCGATGTAAAATCCCTTATAAAATAATTTCGTTTTATTTACAATTCTGCCACCGCCTATTTTTTTCATTTTATTTACAGTACTGCCACCGTGTTATACATTTTTCATTTTTTCATATATTTTTTATATCATTGGAAATAAATACCTGATGTAAAAGTTTTTTTCAAATATTTTTGACATCATATATTTTAATACCTGATGTAAAATCCTTTAAGCAAATGTCATATTTTTAGTAGTGATTGATTGATGGCAGACTTGTGCAGTGAGAGAATCTTATTTATAACCGTTGGGAAGGTTGGGACATGAATTACACGTGGCAAGGTTGCGATGTGAAATGCACGTCGCTGATTGGCTTATAAGGATCCGCTTTCTCTTTCTCCCTCCCAGACCCATTTTCGTTCCCCTCTTTCTTCCTGAAGGATAGAAAAACACTTAGAAAGGGGGGGTTTGAATAAGTGTGACTTTAAAAACTTGTAAGATAAAAACAATGAACACAATTATTTTTATCCTGGTTCGTTGTTAACGAAACTACTACAGTCCACCCCCTTAGAGTGATTTACCTCAACTGAGGATTTATTCCACTAATCAATCTGATTACAATGGTTTTCCACTTAGATATCCTCTAAGTCTTCTAGAGTATACTGATCACAACTTGATCACTCTAGGAAATCACCACTTAGATAACCTCTAAGTCTTCTAGAGTCTACTGATCTAACTGATCACTCTAGGAACCTTTTACAATCAATGTAAAATAAATGTTACAAGAGTATGAATTGCTTCTTATCAAGCTATAATCACAACTGTGATATTTATCTTAAGTTCTAAACTTAACACTCACTAAATATTACAAGAGTTTGTGAGGTTGAAGATGAAGTTCGTGAGCTTTGATTTGAACAGCGTTTCAGTATTTTTTCACAAGTTGGTTTTCTGCTTCTGATCAAAACTTCCATATTTATAGGCGTTTGAGAAGATGACCGTTGGATTGCATTTAATGCATTGCGTGAATAGTACAACTTTGCATTTAATGTTTCACACTTTTCTCAACTACCTCGAGCCATGCTTTTCATGCTTTTACTGACTTTTCCGTTTGTAGCTTCTAACGTTCCTTTTGTCAGTCAGAGATTAGACTTAATAGCCTGTCATCTAGTACTAGCTTCTGATCTCAGATTTTTGAATACAACGTTTGAATAATCAGAGTCACAGCTTGGTGCAGAGCATCTTTTTGTCTTCTGACTTTGAAGTGCTTGAGCGTGATACCATAAGAACTTAAGTGCTTCTGCTTCTGACTTCATGTTCTTCTGATGCTTCACAGTTCATGTTCTAATTCTGCTTGACCATCTTCTGATGTCTTGCGAGAGCATGTTCTGATGTTGCAATCCTGAACCTTCTGAGTCAGTGCTTCTTAGCGCTGAATTGTGCATACTCTTTATATATTTCCTGAAATGGAAAATGCAAAGGATTAGAGTACCACATTGTCTTATACAAAATTCATATATATTGTTATCATCAAAACAAGAATATTGATTATAACAAATCTTGTTCTAACAATCTCCCCCTTTTTTATGTAGACAAAAACATATATAATTGATATGAATTTGCAATCAGAATATCAGATGACAAAAGACAATCACACAGTTATATCATAAGCTTATAAACAGAGTGTGTGAATATGTCTCCCCCTGAGATTAACAATCTCCCCTTGAAATTAATACTAGAAGAATTTAATAAATAAAAGACTTCCCTGAGTATTTTTCCATTTCAGTAGAGACTTTCACTTTGCCTAGAACTTCAGAATATTCAGAGCTTCTGCTTCTTGCTTCCATAGGACAGCTTCAGAGCTTTGAATTTCTTCTTTGTAATCCATCGACTCATAGAATGCTTGATTTAATCAGAACATTCTTGAATGTATCAGAGCATCATCAGAGCATCTTTACATCCTGAAATGTATTAGAGCATACTAAACAAAGATATGTCAGAGCATGAATGTATCAGAATATTCTTGAGAAGGAATGTATATCAGAGTATTCTAAGAAGAATAATGTAGCATATCATTCTAAGAAGAAAATCAGAACATTCTAGAAATGAATATCAGAACATTCTTCATGCTTCTAATCTTGAAGCTTCACAGCATTAAGCTTGCTTCAATTTTCCATGCTTCTTTATAGAATTGGTTTTCCCCGTGTATTTGCTTCTCATGTTGAGCTTTTTCAGAATATCTTCAATCCTGCAAAAAATATCAAAGACATAGAACTTGCAAATAATGTTAGGAAATGTTGAGACTTAATCCCAGCAACTGATATAATAAATCAAATCAATTATCCTGTTTCTCCCCCTTTTTGTCATAACATCAAAAAGCATTAAAAGATTCAGATGATAAAAGACACATAAAGTGAAGAAGATAATATTTCATTGATCAAAATATATCAGAATATACAAAAGAGATAGAAGCAAATGCAAGAAACAGATGCATAAAAACAAGAAAAAAACTAAGACCAAGACAAACTACGACGGGCCAAGCTTAGAAGCTAAGAGGGCCATAAGGTTTTTAATCTTAGTAGTGTCTTCTGTTTGCGTCTTCATGAATGTTCTGAAATCATTATGAGTATCCTCGTGCTTGTCCATACGAGAAGCTAGATCAGCTTGATTCTGTTGAAGAGCCTTCATGGTGTTTATCAAAATAGAAGGTCCAGCAGAAGAAGCATCAAAGCTATTATCCATAAGAGGAGGATTCTCAGCATGTGCATCAACCATGAGAACATCATCTTGAGTTTCCTGAACAGGAGATTTCTCAGCAGAATGAATCTTAGCATCTTGATTCTCAGCATCAGCTTCTGATTCAGAAGCATCTTTAGCATATACCGGAGCACGGATTTCAGCATCTGGATTCTCTAGAGCCAGAAGAATGTCAGACAGATTCTGTGGAGGTGTTGGAGCAACTGGTTCTGATGGATATTCAACACTTGGATATACCATACTTGGTGCCTTAGCAGAGGGATTCTCCCTTAACCAGTTAAATATGGACTGAAAGTCTCCAGTCAGAACGTTGTAGTGAGTATTCCAGACAACCATAGCAAGAGGATGGACTTCTTCAAGCTCATCAACAAGTTCCTTCTCTTCAAGAGATTTCCAGCTTCTGATGGGGTGATAGTACTTACCATCATCTAACTCCAAAAAGTAACCAGAAGGTCCATATGCATTAGCCAAGCATCTCTTCTGGATATACAGAAGATCAGTCTAAATATCCTTCTCAAAGATTTTCCACAACTTGCCAACAGCAACATGATCCATCTTGGAGTCATGAGCAGCTCTCAGAGTATCCAACCCTGTTCTGACCTTATACTCTAACAAGTCATAACAAGTATCAACAGAGGGTTCAGGAGGGTTGAAAGTGAATCGATAGTCAGGGTAAAGAAGACTATAGGGTTCAGGTTCTCTTGAGAATAAGGCAGAGGTGATAGAAGAGGTTAAGGAGGATGAAGAATCTGCGGTGGATGTGGTTGAAGGATCAATGATTGGTGAGATAGCAGAAGGAATGGAGGTGATTGAGAATATATTTTCAGAAGGAATCTGGGGAAAGACAACATTTAGTGGTTGAGGGTTTAGAACTGGTGTAGAAAGAAGTGGACGGTTTCTTTTTGTGGTGGTGGAAGAGGATGGAATTTTAGAAGGAGGGGGATTTTTTTGAGGGGGAAGGTCAGAAGAGTTTGCATGGTAAATATTATGAATGAGTTTCTCAAGCTGCTCAGAGGTTCTGGGTATTTTGAGAGACTCTGTAGGTTTCTTCTGCTTCTTTGCTTTCTTAGCATCAGGTCCTTCTTCTGTGACCTTTCTCTTCAGCTTCTTTTCTTTCTTCTTCTTGTCCTTCTTTCCTAACTCATCCAGAGATGGAAGAGTTCTTCCTCGAATCCAAGCAGGATCAACAGAAGTTTGTGCTTTGATGCAGGACTTCAGATAGCATTTAACAGATTTGTCTTGCTCCTCTTTGAACATGTGAGAGAAACACACAACAGGAGTTCTTCTGGTCAGAATATCTGGAAACACTTTTGGAGGAGTGGTCACCTTTTCAATCAGTTGCATCCTTTTTAGAGACTAAACATTCAGAATACTCCCACGGATAGCAGTCAAGTTTTGAGACGAGTCAGCTGCTCTCAGAATATCTATCAAGCCACTCTCAATCAGAATATCTGAAATCATTCTCGCAAAAGGAATAGTATTCTTCTTGAGTTTTGGATACTTCTGACGTTCTTCATCTCTTGAATCTTCAATATTTGTGTTATACCCCAAAATTTGCCCGCATCTTTTTTCAAGAAAAAAAACTCCAATCTGAAAATTAAGAGTCTCATATAATCATGGATTTTTATTTCAACAAATATCCTGACATATGAAATACTTAGTTTTTAGAATTTTTCTTATACAGTAATTTGGCCTACAGTTGAATTTATTCTTACGCAAACGCCAAATACTGTTTATTACTTCACACATGCTATTTATTTATTTACAGATAAATAGTACTGACACAATTGGTACAGAGTTAAATCTTTTTGCAGGCGCAGAATCAGGAAACTCAGACTGTACTGGTAACAAGTAGATTATTATTTTCTTTTGTTTCCCACTAATTTTGGTACTATATTCCATTATTTTCAAAAATCTTTTCAAATCTCTTTTTCAAAAATCAAATCCTAACTTTATTCTCTACATCTCTCTTTTTCCCAACACTATCATACACTTTCTTTCAAATCTTACTTCCACTCAAATTTTCCTTTTGTACGGAATCACATCATTCCCCAACGTCTCTATCCTTCTTTCCATTCTATAAATACCTCCCATTTTCTTCCATAAAATCTCACATCAAATTCTAACTCATCTTTCAAATTCCTACCTCATATCTATTTTCTCTTCTTCCCTGACAAGAATGGCAAAGTGGATAGAGACACTGTCTCTTACAGTCATCACCATTGCTACGGTGATCATGACTTTCTTCTGCCTGCATAGTCCTGAAGAGTGTGGACCTGCAATGGTTGCACTCCCAATCATCTACATGTTATTGTTCATAGCATGGGTTATCAATCGTCATTCTTAAAATTTGCCGTATTTCTTATTTCTTAAATGTACCGTTTATTCGTCGTACTGTTCAATATAGTATGTAATATTTGTACTGTCAGTATTAAATGTTGTACTATTTGTCATAATATTGCTTAATTACTAAGATAATATTTTGTGTGTTTTCTGCCAGTCAAATATTCCTATTTCTGTGCATTAAATGATTTTCAGGGTTATTATCGGTAATTTTGCCCGCATACCGTAAATATTAGTTATTTATTATGTCTATGTTTTTTTAACAAGTCATGTAAATAAACTTTCATTTTTCACATAAAACAAAAACAAAAACAACAAAAAAAGAAAATTAACTTTGACTGTTGATTTTTCACTCTAACTGCTACGTCAATACCTGAACAGTCAGTCGACAGCCAAACTGCTGGCAGTACAATTCTCAGTGTTTTGTACCATCAATCAAATCAATCTTTCACAATTCAAAATTCCAAGATTTTTGTTCTAGAAGTCTTCTGAATATCACGCGATTAGCAGAGACTCAACACTGCACAAAAATCAGGTACGCTTAACTGTCTCCTACATAAACAGTCCCTGACTAGGGTTTTCTTGTTTTTACAGGAGAAACAAGTTTTTGAGAGCTCAAATGGATTTCATACACATCCATATATCTCAAAGTACCATCATACAAATTTTCAAACTTCAATTCACTCAGACGCACCGTCAGCAGCTCAAACAGTCAACAGACGACCCGTTTGACCAAAAAAGTCAACAGACAGTCAAAAATGAAATTTTTTGTCAAAGTCCATATTTTGTCAAAGGATTCATCATTTGATCATTGGATGATCATAATTCATCAAGGAAAGATAAAAAATCAACAAAACCCTAAGATTCAAAATTAGGGTTTTTGCCTGAAAAGTCAACTCAACTTTGACTGATCATAACTCTCTCATCCTTCATCCAAAAAATTCAAACCAAAGCTCATTTTGAAGGAAATTCAATTATCTTTCAAATTCCATTGATCCCATGGTCATTGGATTCACCATTTGAAAAATATGATCAAAGACATTACAGGTCATTTTCAAAGTCAACAAAAAGACACTTTTTTCAAAAGGACACACAAGGAGCATCAAAAATCATTTTGACATGAGACCAAAGACATTAGTTAGAGGAATCTTTGAGGTTTCCAAAAAGTGCAAGATCTCCTTCATATGACAAAAATTGAGGGATTTACACCTTGTTGAAGTTGGCTAAAGTCTGGGAAAATGCATGAAATCAACATTGCTCAAAAATGTATTTTTTCCAAATGGGGCCAAGTTTTCATGGTTCAAACATCTTTGCCATGTTATTATGGGCCTCCCACGACCAAGACAAGGCCCACACCTTTTTTATCCATTTTTGGCATAATTTTATCTTATTTTAAGATTAAATTAAAAGGAAAATGAATGGATAAAGAGTAGCTTACAAATCAAGGATGACTCACCCAAGGAATCTTCATTTTTCTGCAGCCAAATGAGGTACAAGGCAAGAGAAGTAAAGGAGAGGAAGACGTGGTCAATTATTCAAGGATTTTTAATATTTAAAAATCAAACTTTCAACCAAGCAATCAATACTCTTAGCTTCACTTCCAAGCAGCCTTTGGCCTATAAAAGAAGTGGAATACATCAACAACAAGACACCCACGAAATTATAGCAAGGCATAGCAAGAAAACTCATCAAATTTCTCAAAATTTCCATACACTTTGTAATTTTCAAATTTCATATTCCAATCAATATCAATACAAAACAATCATTCCAATCATCTTCTAAGATCATATAAAGTAAGAATGAACCCTTAATATGGTCCCATGAGAGTCGTAACACATGCATAGTGTTCTTCATGTTCATACATAATTAATTTTCGTTTTCCTATATTTAATCAACCTCAATGTAATCTAATCATTCCACTGAGTTTATGAGGTCTCATAGGGTAGATCTGGGCTCTAACATGTGAGTTTCCACGTGAGAATAGCTCTATGCCATTAACGAGTGCTCATGTATGCTTAAGCTTCAACTTCATCGAATCCATGGCTACCACGCTCAAATAACGAAACTAACATCATATTTGGACTCAGAGCATCCTGATTAGGGGATCTGGGTCACTTGCTATTATTCCTAACGCTTACTTTTGCAGGTTTGTGAAGCTACCAAAAAATGGCATTTTATCGTAAAAATAGAGGAGGTTTAAAACCCCCGCTATTTGTGTGTAAAAATGAAAGAGACGGAGGTTGAAGACGACCACGCGTCCCAGCGTGGTTCGCCAGTCAACTTGTCTTCGTCCACGCAGGCAAAAGTGGGGCCAATCTGACTTACTAAAGGTCTTTATGATCCCACGTGACTGGTCAACACAAGTGTACCATGTTCTCTTCAATCTGAGCCACATGATCAATCTCAAAGCCAATCCAACGCATCATACAAGCAGTCCATACCATGCACTCTCCAGCCTACCACACCTGATCAGTATCCTTTTATCTTCTATTTTTATTTTAATTTCTTTACAAAATTAATTAAAAATAGTTTTTAAAAATCCAAAAAATACACAAAAAATATTTTTAGACTTCTAAAATAATATATTATTTTCTGAAATAAAAATATTTTGCATAATTAATTAGTATATATTTATATATTTGCTTTTTAATTATTCTAACCAATCAAAAAATCATATAAAAAAATTGTTCTTTATATAAAATATTGTTTATATATTATAAACTAATTTTGTACATATTTTGAATAAATTTATCTTTAAGTTTTAATTATTTGTATAATTATGTTTTAATTAACTTAAATCAATTTCAAATCAATTTCAAAAATTCCAAAAAAATTAGTTTTGTTTTAAAATTAATTGACACATATTTTTGTACATTTTTTAAAATTAATTTCTAGGTTTAAATCTATTTTCATCTTTTTTCTTCATTTTAATTTAATTAATCATGCATTAATTATAATTAAAATCACTCATAAAAATCCAAAAACATGCCTTTTATTTTTCTTGCAATTTAAATTCCTAGATAAATGTATAGGATGTCAAATTCATGTAAATAGGCTAGTTTACATTTCCTGCACAATCGATGTAATAGCGTAGATTTACTTTCCGCACTTTACATTTCCGCATTTTAATTTCCCGCACATATAAACTGCGTGTATGTCAAAGATAAAATTGAACCGTTAGATCACTAACTTCAAAGATAAAGTATCTGAATACAATCACAATCACACTTGCACCTCTTAAGGTAAATCCCTTCTCATTCTTTTCAAAATCAAAGTCAAAATTCTACTATTTTGAGTACAAAATCGAACCTTGCGTTTATATCCGGTGAAAGGATAGATTTTTAAAGGAAATAGGATAAAGACCTTACAACTCAGGGTAGACCTCCTAGTTTGCTTGCTCAAATCAAAACAAACAAAATTCTCATACACTGTTGTTTTTTCAAAACTTTCCAAAAAAGACAATACTTTGTATACATCCAAACACGGATTATTACAAAGTTAACGTTCTTTTCAAAACATCTTTCGAAAGATAAACAAGCATTTTGTATACATCCATACACGGATCATTACAAAATTCAAATTACAAAGGTATTTGAAACCACATATGAGCAATTTCAGAGCAATTGAAAAGTGATCGAAAAACAAGTGAGCTAAGCAAACTTAAGAGCCCATGGATAACCATGGATACAAAGGGTGCTAACACCTTCCCTTTGTATAACCTACCCCCTTACCCAGAATTTCTTAAAGGTCTTTTTTCTGTTTCTTTTATAAACCTTTCCTTAATTGGATAAAATAAAAGGTCGGTGGCGACTCTGTGAATTTTCAAAAATGCGAAAGCATTAAGCGATAAAAAAGAGTCAGTTCACGTATCTCTACACAACAGAGGTATGGCCCGGGATTAAAAAACGCAGGTCCACAGAACTGGCGACTCTGCTGGGGAGATACTTTCAAAAAACAAAATGTTTTCAAAAGGGGTTACCTTAAGAGAATAGATCACTTCGATGTTTTCAATTGTTTGACTTGATTGCTCTATTTTTCAGAGGTTTGTTTGGGTATTTTGCTTGTGTGAAAGATTCTAACCCGAATCTCGAGATACCTTAAGTATATGACAATAGACCAAGGAAACTGTACGGCATGTACCGATACGGTTGATCTGGTAGTCATCGTTAGTGCCATACTTTGGTTTATACTGACGTCCCTTGAAAACGATCAAGGAGTATATTAGGCTTCCGAAATGTCATTAAACACTAATTTGTCTTAGAACCTTTTTAGTCGAACTTGACTTGTGGCCTATTAAGTGGCTAGCTTTGAAATTGATCGAAGTTAGTTATCCTCGAGGAATATTTTGATCGGCCGCTCGAGCGCCGTATTGAGATGTTACTTCCAAGGATCATAGAACCCGAATACTATTCTAGGACAGGTTCTAACCAACTCAACTTCAATGGGGAGGGTATCACCCATCAGCTCCATGCAAGCCTTTAAACCTAAGGCTATTGTTTGATTTGTTTTTGTGTGCCACATGTTTGCATCATAAGCATATCATTTTTGCACCAAACACTTCAAGGATCAAAGAGTTTACCTTTGTTTTTGCAGGTAATGGCTCCCGCCACCAAAGATTACATCCGAATCAACATCTCACGGTACCATCTGAACTAAAAGACTTAGTGTCAGAATTCCCCAGGAATGTTCAATTCACCGAAAGGCATGGTCACCTACTCCATTTGGTTACCTCAAAATTTGAAGAAGACATGATACGGGTCCTGTTCCAGTTCTTTGACCCTGAACATCATTGCTTTACCTTTCCTGATTACCAGTTGGTACCCACTTTGGAAGAATTCTCTGAACTAATGGGATTGCCTGTTCAAAATCAATTACCTTTCACTGGTTTAGAAAGGATTCGAAAACCTGAAGTCATTGCTGCTGCTTTACATCTGCGGAAATCAAAAATCGAGTCCAATTGGGAAACAAAGAGTGGAGTTAAGGGTTTGCTTGCCAAGTTCTTGTTGGAAAAGGCTCGACTACTGCTAGAAAACAAAAGTTATCCAGCTTTTGAGGAAGTTATGGCACTTTTGATCTATGGGTTGGTTTTATTCCCAAATCCCGACCAGTTCATAAGTGTACACATCATCAACCTTTTCCTAATCCGTAACCCGGGTACCAACATTGCTGGGAGACATTCTACATTCTCTACACACTCGTACCATGAAGAAACGAGGAACTCTCATGTGCTGTATACCACTACTGGCTAGGTGGTTTACATTTCATCTTCCCCGATCAGTGTTGAGAAATGAACAAAGAATGCAATGGTCTCGCAGGATTATGTCTTTGTCTCATTCAGATATCCGGTGGAACAACTTCTTTCAAAGAGACATTACTATCATTGATCATTGTGGAGAGTACCCTAATGTGCCACTCCTTGGCATCAAAGGAGGCATCACTTACAATCCCTCTTTAGCTCTACGCCAATTCGGATATGCAAGGAGCAACGGTCCTCATGACATGATTATCCATGGCATTGTGTTTGATTACGAGAATGATTCTTATAGACACCGACGAAGGTTCATACATGCATGGGGCAGTGTCTATAGAATAGAAAGCAAAACTCTGGGGCAATGGAATTCTATTCCTATGAAACCCTACCTCAGATGGGTCCGCACTCATGCTCAGAAGCTCCTTATGCCATATCCTGCTGTTCTACCTGTGACTATTGAACCAGAGGTCGAAGGATATGAACCTCAAGTTATTCTACACCCGGACATGCCAACTGACCTAGAAGAGTTGCAAAAATCTTGGGTTCAACTCAAAGAGACACCTTCAAATCATACTGTCAAGACTATGAGAGAAGGATATTGGAGCTCACCGGACAGCTTCAAGAAGAACAGCAGATCAACACATTCCTGGGGGCAAAGAGAAAGCGTCCACGGGAGACCTGAAGGATCATTTATTTTATTTCTGTCTTGTAAGCCCAAATGAGGCAAAGAAAAAAGAAGCAAAAAAAAAGAAATAAATTGATTAACTAACGTTTAACAAATCTAAACTCTAAGATCCTTGAAACACTGCACACACATTTCACTTCATGCATTGCATATACATTTCATACATTGCATTCATATACATTGCACATACATTTCATACATTGCATACACATGGCATCCAGTCATACACATTGCATAACAGGTTCACATGACGGATTTCTCATCTCCCCGCTGTTTATTTCAGTCAGAAGAGATGGAATCCGAGACAAGCATCAAGAATCTCGAAGCACAGAATGCCCAAGTTCAAGTGGCAATTCTGGAACTGGCAAAGGGGCAACAAGAACTGAAAGCCCTGATAATCAAGAAGAAAAAGAAGCCCAAAGGATCTGTAGGCGTGAGTCACCTGAAAAGGAAGATCAAAATCCCAGTTAAAAAGTTCAAAAAGCCACCGATCCCTGAAACAGTCGGTGATGGTGAACAAGAAGACAATCAAAGCAACCAGGGTTCTGCTAAACCCTCTCCCTCTTCAAATGAAGAAGATGATCACTCTGGGGACGAACTGGATGATGACAAATACCAACAGCTGGAAGACCGTATGAAAGCTATGGAGATACAAAAAATACCTGGCTTAGATTTCAATGATCTGGGGCTCATCTCGGATGTTGTTATCCCTCCAAAATTCAAAGTTCCTGTCTTTGCAAAATATGATGGAGTTTCTTGCCCGAAACTACATCTGAGATCCTATGTGAGGAAAATACAACCTCATACAACGGATAACAAATTGTGGATTCACTTCTTCCCAGAAAGTCTGTCGGGTACACAACTCGAGTGGTACTATCAGCTGGAAAATACCAAGGTTCATACTTGGGAAGAATTAGTTGCTGCTTTTTACAAACAGTACCAATACAATGCTGATCTTGCGCCAACCCGTACTCAACTAAGGGGCATGTCTATGGGACCAAAAGAAAGTTTCAAAGGATATGCACAAAAGTGGAGAGATATGGCTGGAAGGGTTCAACCACCCTTATCTGATCGCGAACTAGTTGACATGTTCATGGGCACTTTAACTGGCCCTTTCTATAGCCATTTGCTGGGAAGCTCATCATCAGGTTTCACTGACCTGATACTGACCGGAGAACGTGTCGAAAGTGGCATTCAAAATGGAAAAATTCAAATAGGTTCCACCTCTGGTACTACAAAAAGGCCCATCAGCGGGAGAAATGAGGTCAATGCAACACAAATTCAGAAAAGTCGCAAAAGTGAGCAGCATCAATCTGTAGGGGCAGTTCTGATCTCCGCATCTGCACCTCAAAAAGATCAACAGCCAAAATATACGCATCGACCAGATGCACCAAGAAGAAATTTCACCAAAATCAACATGCCAATCTCTCAGGCATTGCAGCACTTGCTAAAAGCATATCTGATCACATTAAAAGGTCCTCCAAAGAATGTCAACACTTCCTCTCCGAATTATCGCCCTGATGCGACATGTGCCTATCACTCAAACTGTCCAAGACATGACGCAGATCACTGCTGGGCCTTGAAAAATAAAATACAAGATATGATAGATGCTGGTGAAATTGAGTTCGATCCTCCAGAAACTCCAAATGTCATCACTGCACCTATGCCAAAGCATGACAAAACTGTCAACGCTATCCTGGACACTGTTTACATCTATGATGTGAACGAATTATCAACTCCACTCTGCGAAGTCAAAGGAAAGCTAATCCGAGCTGGTTACTTTCCAGGGTGTGACCCCGACTGCTTTTACTGCTCCTACCTGCCCAATGGTTGTGAAAATCTAAGAATGGGAATTCAAAAATGGATGGATCGCCGTATCATTATGTTTGAGAGGCTCCCTTCTATGGACGTGCTGTGCGAAGTCTTTACAAACGGGATGAGAATAGAGGACGCCTCAGTGATCTCCAGCTTACCATTCAAAATCTCTGCCAAGGCTCCATTCAAAATTTCTGCTACACTCAAAGTGGCATCAGTAGTCATTGCTAGTCCAACTCCATTTCCATACTCCTCAGACAAAGCTGTCCCATGGGGATATGACGCTAATGTTTATGTTCATGGAATTAAGTAGAGTACCTCGACTGAAGAGGCCGCAAAGTTAACTACTCCAACTGTGGGTAATATTGTGGGTACCAGCAAGATCACGAGAAGTGGAAGAATCTTTTCACCAGAAATTTCTCCAAATGTTGCTGCTGGTCCAGTCCGAGTCCCAGTTCCTAATCAAAATGTCAACGCTCGAGGCAAAGAGCCACAAGTTGAACAAGTTCAAACCCCGGTGGAGATCACTGCTGAGGATCCATCAAAGCAAGAAATGGAGGAAATATTGAAAATCATCTGCAAGAGTGATTACAATATTGTTGAGCAACTGGGGCACACCGCTTCAAAAATCTCAATGCTATCTCTGCTAAAATATTCAGAAGCTCATGCCAAAGCCCTGATGAAGTTCCTGAAAGCTGCGCATGTGCCTCAAGAGATCTCAGTCGACCAATTTGAGAATTGTGTTGCCGATCTAACCGTGAGCAATGGTCTCGGTTTCTCCGATGTGGATCTAACCCCTGCTGGGAAAAATCACAACAAAGCCTTACATATCTCCATTGAATGTAATGGCACCACTCTATCTCATGTGCTAGTAGATAACGGTTCTTCTTTGAACGTGTTACCGAAAACAGTACTAGAAAAGCTTGACTTCGAAGGAATTGTGTTACAGCCAAGTGATGTTGTGGTAAGAGCCTTTGACGGGTCAACCAGAACGGTATACGGAAAAGTGAATCTCCCAATCAGAGTGGGTTCTCAAATCTTTGATTCTATCTTTTACGTAATGGAAACTCACCCAGCCTACTCCTGTTTACTTGGACGTCCTTGGATACATGGGGCAAACGCTGTAACTTCTACCCTGCATCAGAAGTTAAAATATCCAGTAAAAGGAAAGATTGTCACAGTCTATGGCGAAGAGGAATATGTGGTTAGTCACCTAAGCAATTCCAAATATGTTGAGTTGGAGGACGAATTCATCGAAACTCCGTGCCAATCATTTGAGGTGGTCTCTCCAGATGTTTCTACCACTAAGCATATTCCTGCTACTCCAACTACAACTATGGCTTCTCTCAAAGATGCCAAAGCCATGATTGAACAGGGTGATTGCACAGTATGGGGACAACTTCCCGATATACCCTACAAGTCTGACAAACTAGGTCTGGGCTATGACAGTGAAAATCAAAAGAATGATCAAAGTCCTCGTTCTGAAGGATTGATGTCACACTTTGTCAGCCAAGAAGTAAACGCTATTGAAGATGAAGGAGTGTTCATGAACCATGTCATTCAGCCATATCCAGATGAAATTCCACCTATTTCCATGGGAATGTGGGATGCTGTGGGAGAACCAAACGGCGGGTATAACTATCAGTATGCCGCACCTCAGAATTCTTATATTGCTATGGAAGACATTACCCCGACTGGATGGGGTGATCAAATTGGAAATGACGAAAGTTTCACAAGTCCTGTCACTAAGCAATATCAAAATACACCCAAAGAAGTATGGGACACGCTAGGAGAACCCAGTGGCAAATATGACTATATGGTGAAATACTCCGCTCCTCCGAGCTCACAAATTGCTATGAAGGACATTGTCCCAACTGGATGGGATGAACATTACGATGACAATTTCGCTTTCGAAGAAGCCAGGGAAATACCAAATAACGAGGGTTGCTTTCTGTCAGCATACACTCCTCATCAGGATGCACAAGTCTCTATTCAAAACATCATCCCGACTGCATGGGACGGCCTTATCGAGCATCTCGCTCAGCCAACAGAGATATCTCAGCCTGGGCTCTCGTATCCAGCAGAGTATATCCCTTATCCCGAAGGATCACCGGCTCATTTTCCCACTAATGAAATCAATGCTGTGGAAGATGAAAAAGACAACTGCAACTGGAACAGCTGGATACTCCCTGCTCACAACAGTGGATTGAACAACTGGAAAGCTGAGGATGTGATCTCCTTTGACCAGGAGTAAATGCCATTTCCTGTTTTCTTTGTGTATATTGTGCAAAGATAAAAATGGTTCCTGAACAATCGAACCATGAGCTTGGAAAGTCGTGTGCCTTAGCACACTGGTCCTTCTATAAGGGCTTATCATATCATGATCATATGCATTCAATAAAATCATGGGACGCTTGCATATTTAAATTTTGTGATCCTTTTTCCTTCTTTCTTCGCTTTCAAATAGCTATGTTTTTTCTTCACACACACTCACATAATTAACATGCAGATTCACATACACTCTGGATCCAGTCAACAACGATTCTGCTATTGCCCGTCATGACTTTGAAAATCCGATCTACCAAGCTGAGGACGAAAGTGAGGAAGATTGTGAAGTGCCAAGAGAACTTGCAAGGCTGCTAGAACAAGAAGACAAGGCCATACAGCCTCACGATGAGCCAATTGAGGTCATCAACTTGGGCAGCAACGAAGAAAAGAAAGAAGTCAAAATAGGGGCTGATTTAGAACACAGCATCAAGCAAAGACTGATTCAAATGCTGCGAGACTACGTCGAGATATTCGCCTGGTCCTATGAAGATATGCCAGGCCTTGACACGGACATCGTAGTTCATCGCCTGCCAATCAAAGAAGGTAGCACTCCAGTCAAACAGAAACTACGAAGGAGTAGGCCTGATATGTCAAAAAAGATCAAAGACGAGGTTGAAAAACAGTTCAATGCCGGATTCCTAAAAGTTGTAAGTTATCCTCCTTGGATAGCTAACATCGTTCCTGTACCTAAAAAAGACGGGAAAGTCAGAATGTGCGTGGACTACAGAGATCTGAACCGGGCAAGTCCCAAAGATGATTTCCCTTTACCACACATCGATGTACTGGTTGACAATACCGCACAATGCAAGGTATTCTCCTTTATGGACGGATTCTCAGGGTACAATCAAATCAAGATGGCACCCGAAGACATGGAAAAAACAACCTTCACAACACCCTGGGGAACCTTTTGTTACAAAGTAATGCCCTTTGGTCTGAAAAACGCAGGAGCAACCTATCAACGTGCAATGGTAGCGCTATTTCATGATATGATTCATCAAGAAATAGAGGTGTATGTCGATGACATGATTGCAAAATCCAACACCGAGGAAGAACATCTGGGTCATTTACACAAGTTGTTTGACAGACTCAAGAAATACAAGTTGCGACTGAACCCAAATAAGTGTACCTTTGGAGTAAGATCCGGCAAACTCTTAGGTTTCATCGTCAGCAGCAAAGGTATTGAGGTTGATCCCGCCAAGGTTAAAGCCATTCAAGAAATGCCTATACCTCGTACTGAGAAACAAGTCAGAGGATTCTTGGGACGTCTAAATTACATCGCCCGATTTATTGCCCACATGACTACTACTTGTGTGCCGATCTTCAAACTGTTGAAGAAAGATCAAGTGGAAAGGTGGAATGACAAATGCCAGTTAGCCTTTGACAAAATCAAAGAATATCTCCAAAAACCTCCAATCTTGTTGCCACCTGTGGAAGGCAGACCTCTGATAATGTACCTAACTGTGTTAGAAGACTCAATGGGGTGTGTACTAGGACAACATGACGAATCCGGCCGAAAGGAGCACGCAATCTACTATCTTAGCAAAAAGTTTGCCGATTGTGAAACAAGATACTCACTACTCGAAAAAACTTGTTGTGCCTTAGCTTGGGCAGCTCGCCGACTAAGACAGTACATGCTAAATCACACCACTTTCCTAATCTCCAAGATGGATCCCATCAAATACGTGTTCGAAAAACCTGCTCTCTCTGGAAGAATAGCGAGATGGCAAATGATCTTAACAGAATATGACATTCAATACACTTCACAAAAAGCAATCAAAGGAAGTGTGGTAGCTGATCATCTGGCTCATCAAGCAGTGGATGATTATCAAGCATTGAACTTTGACTTCCCAGACGAAGACATTATGCTAGTCAATGACTACAAACAACCAGGACCAGAAGAAGGACCCGAGCCAGGATCCCGGTGGACTATGGTTTTTGACGGAGCTTCTAATGCACTTGGCAATGGCATCGGAGCTGTGATCATTTCCCCCGCAGGAAGTTACACACCGTTCACTGCCAGATTATGCTTCAATTGCACTAACAATATAGCCGAATACGAAGCATGTATTCTGGGTCTTAAAGCTGCAATCGATCTAAGAATCAAATTCCTGGAAGTCTACGGAGACTCGGCCTTGGTAATCTACCAAGTCAAAGGGGAATGGGACACAAAGCACCCGAATCTAATTCCTTACAAAGAATATGTGCTGAGTTTGATTCCTTACTTCGAAGAAATCACTTTCGAACACATCCCACGCGAGGAAAATCAACTAGCTGATGCTTTAGCTACCATGTCATCCATGTTCAAAGTCAGGTGGGACAACGAGGCGCCTATGATCACCATTTACAGGCAAGATGAACCATCCTATTGCAATGAGATCAATACCGAAGGAACCGAGGAAAAACCATGGTTCCATGAAGTAAAAAGATATCTCGAAGCTCAGGAGTACCCTGAAGGGGCATCCATTAACGACAGAAAGTTTCTAAGGAGATTTGCTGCCAAATTCTTTCTAAGCAATGGAACCCTATACAAACGCAACCATGACTCGACTTTACTTCGCTGTGTAAACAAGAAGGAAGCAGAACAGATCATGGAAGAAATACACAATGGTGCCTTCGGTACTCATTCCAGTGGACATACAATGGCTAAAAAGATCCTTAGAGCAGGTTATTACTGGTCTACCATGGAAACAGACTGCCATCATCACTCCCGAACATGTCACAAATGCCAGATATACGCTGACAAAGTACATGTACCTCCAGTTCCATTAAGCGTCCTGACGGCTCCTTGGCCTTTTGCAATGTGGGGTATTGATATGATTGGAGAAATCAAACCTAC
>NW_026706720.1:0-85170 GCF_029867415.1 Vicia villosa | reverse complement strand
AAGAGCTTTGCAAGTTGATCAAAGAAGTGATGATTTGGCTTAAGAGATAAAATGGAATCTTTCACATTAAATGCAAATGGTTAAAAGTGACTTAACCATGGTTATTTCTCAAGCTTCTTATCCTCTTCCATTCTGATCTCAAATCAGCAAATATCTACCAATTATTGCATCTATGCATCATTACTTGGATCATTTGGCAAAATGGTTCATAACTTTGGCAAAATGACTTGAAATTTCAAGTGAAAAGTTCACTAATGTCAAAATTCAAAACCATGGCTACACTCCATATTTTTTCATGCTCTTTGACATTTTGGAAAGCTCATATTACACACTTCAAAACCCTAGTTGAAAGTTTCTTCAAACTCTTTAAGGAAATGGGTGAAAAAGATCCATGAACTTTGAGAAAAATGAAGTTTTAAGTGAAGTTTTCAAAAAGTACCAACTTTGAAGCTCCATATCTCTTAAATGGTTGATCTTATGGAAAAAAATTATATGTGTCAAAGTTGTTTATTGGATCAAAATCTACAACTTTCATGTTGGAAGTTTTTTTCAGTTTGTAGGTGAAATTTTGAGAAATTCCCTTTCAAAGTTTGGAAAAAACCATGAAAAACACTTAGAAATTTTTCTAAGTATGAAAAGTCAAACTTTTGACTTTTTGATTTTTGATTGATTTTCTTGATTTTTCTTGATCAAATGACTTCATATATCATATATTGATGATTCAAAACTTCAAAAGTCATGGTTGACCAAAATTCCCAAAAGTCAAAGGTGTTCTTGTACAGTTGACTTTTTCAGACGAATCGCGTTTCTGGAGATTTCAAATGAAACAGGCTAATCTCACCAAATGAATGGTATGAATGGATCACATTGAAGCATTAGAGGATATTGAGCCATGG
Source organism: Vicia villosa (assembly GCF_029867415.1). Taxonomy (NCBI): domain Eukaryota; kingdom Viridiplantae; phylum Streptophyta; class Magnoliopsida; order Fabales; family Fabaceae; genus Vicia; species Vicia villosa. The sequence goes on along the minus strand of NW_026706720.1, from coordinate 84,274 downwards.
TTTGAGTTGTAGCACCATGTCCTGATTAAAAAGTCAGTGGTTCAGTGAATTAGGTCAAAAACCCTAATTGTCGACCTGATGAAATTGATGACTGTGGATCTTGAATTGAGATGTAATTTCCATTGTATATTGTCATAGGGATTATTTGAGGATGATTGAAACCTTTGATTGACTTCCTGGGGGTTTTTAGGGTTTCCCAAATGTGATCCCTGATTTCAGTCCCTGATAGTTCAAAACCCTGATCTGAGGATTTGTCTGATCAATCTTTGTGCAGAAGATGTTATGAGCCAATGGATTAAGTCAAAATGATGCACTTGAGGTCTTGATATCATGTCCCAAGTCATTAGATCAAATCCTGAGCAAAAGTCAGGAGTATGCTAACTTCAGTCAAAACCCTAATTCAGTCGATTCAGAGCCTTTGAGCTTGTTGAGATGGATTTTTTAGGACCAAATGTTAATTGTTGATGAAGATGATTCATTTGAGATGAAGGGAGAACAAAACCCTAATTGATTGTTACTTGTACTGATGAGTGTTTTCTTGATTAAACCCTGCTGAGTCACAAGTAGCAAACACAAGCTAATGCAATTTGTTAGAGATGCAAATGATGCATATGCAATGATATGAGGTGGTATCTTAGGTCAAAAATTGGGGTATGACAGGAGGTTCCTCTGGACAGAAAATGATGTCCCTTCTAAGAAGGCTCCCATTTCATTGGACCATACTTGTGATCCAATTTCTCTAGGTGGTATGAATACCATTGCTCTAAGGGGTTGGAATAGAGGAAATTTTGGAAAGTTGTTATGGAATGTTTATGCTAAGAAGGACAAAAATATGGATCAGATGGATCCATCTGTATTACCTCAAAAGGAATGTTGTGAACACTTACAAGTCCAAACCTAACTACTCCTGGATTCTGAAGGCAATGTTTAAGCATGGAGATATTGTAACACCCCAATTTTTATTTATTTAGTAATTATTTTATTATTTATTGCTATGATAATTATCATTTGATGATTTGAATAATTAACTATTTGAGTTTTGGGGAATATGTTATTTAATTGGATTTTTATGTGAATAATTGATTAAATGGAATATATGTATATGTACTATATATTATTTGGGTTTGTGAGTGTTAGAATAGAAATAACAAGTTGGGCCTAATAATGAGAATAAGTAAGTAAAGTGGGACTATGTATTACTAAGCCCATTAGTGGATTTAAGTTAGTAGGGGTTATACAAAACAAGAGAGATATAGAATTAGAAAGAACAGAAATGAAGAAAGAAGAGAAGAGAAGAGAAGAGAAGAGGAGAAAAGAGAGAAAAGAGGAGAAGAGAATGAAGAACCCTAGAAGTGTCTTTATTTAAGTTAAGGGTAGACATTCCTTTAATCACAGGTTTATGTAATGATGGATGATGAGTAGAAGCATGAAAATAGGGATTTTGTTCTTGAAATTGCTAGATTTGAAATGTTAGGGTTTGAATGTGGATTCAAAACCTTTGTGTTAGAAATTATGTTTTAAGGTTCCTAATTGTTTATACATGTTAGACATAGGTTTTTATGTATTTAATTTGTATTATAGTGATGTTTAGATTAGATTTTGAGGGGATTTGAGTGAGAATCCAAGAGCTGCTCGGAGGAAAATGCAGGATTTAAAAATTCATAACTTGAGTTTCGAGTGTTCGTTTGAGTCACCGTTTGAACCTGGAGAAACATAATACAATGTTATATCTTGTAAAATGGTTTCATAATCTGGAAATAAAGCTATTTTGTATGTAACGAGGTTTTGTGGTGTCAGTGCATGATGTCAGTATTTACATTTTCTTTGAAACTGTAACAATTCATATCTTTTGAACCGCAGCTGTGTTTGAGTCCCCTTTCAAAGTGTTAGGAAGCTAATGCCATATTATTTTCAATAAAATGATCTTGTTGGCAATAAATAATTTAATAATAATGTGATTAGGTAAATGAATTGTAATTATGTTGTTTGGTTTGAGAATCGGTGTTGAATGTGAATAACATTGTTTGGCTTTGTATGCTATATGTTAGTTGGGGTGTGTTGAGATGGTTAATGCTATGTGAACACATTGTTGGTGATGATAACATGATACATGTATGTTTGTGCAAATGGTGGGATAATTCTTGTGTGATGGATTATTGTGATATGCTTGTAAGATTAAGATTGAATGGATAATCTTATGCATGTTTGTTGGTATTTGCACATGCATTCATGGGAAGCATATACTATGGATTTTGGTGGTTCAGGTCAAAGTATATTGCAGCATCGTTGTGTGCTTGCCAAGTCATGTGGCTTATGAATCTATTGAAGTTGTTGAGTAGCAATGAGGGTGAGGATACTACACTTCTTGTTGATATTGTTTCTACTATTTATCTTGCAGAGAATTCAATTGCAAACGGAAGGAGCAAGCATATAGAGATGCAGTTTCATTATTTGAAGGAGCTAGTGGGTCAAGGAAAATTACGATTGGAATATTGTCGGAGCGAGGACAAAGTGGCGGATTTGTTGACCAAGCGAGTAACAAATGAGGTGTTCAAGAGGCTAAAGATAAGCTTGAGCATGCAGGACTTGGACCAACTGAAGTGGGGTGGTATGTTGAAAATGCTGTTTTTTCACACTTAAGTTGGTGTAACCGGTTACGGTAACCGGTTACATAATGAACCTTAAATATTATTTCAAAATCTGAACCTAGAAAAAGTTAACAATGTTCACTTACTTTTTTAATCTCTTAACTAGTGCCCCGAAAGCACTCGTTAGCATTTCCCAGTGCTAACGATAAGTATAGAACAAACAAATAGAAAATAATCACAAGCATCAATTAGTTTGTTTTTAAACAATAATAAATAGACAAATTTAAATAACTAAAGAAAGCAAATATGAATTGTTTAGTTAAACACAATTCATTTATTCGTATTGTGTGTTTCGATAAATCACTGTAAATTGAATTATTTTTTCTTACCAACATATTTTTCAAATAATTAGTTTTTTCGGAGACATACATTTCTAAAAAGAGTATATGGTTCATGAATAACATTTTTTTTTAAAATTTTAATAATGCATGTTAAAGTTTATAAAAAAATTAATATAATATGATTAATTTAATAAGTAACTTTTATTTAAAAAAAGTTGGTAACAAGACTTACCAAATAAGTTGTAAAAAAACACATGCTAAATATAAACAATTTAGTTCGATGCAATAATACATAATGATTAGGTTTTATAATGATTACTATTCATATACCATCTTAATAAATTGATACAAACCTACATCTCCCCTATTCACGTCAAATTATGCTTTTGATAAAAATGCACTTTCCAATGAAGGAAACTCATTCATGCTTGCGGCTCTGCACATTCATAGAGGTGGGTGTATTCAATTCATACAGAACCTTTGATCTCTGCACTTCATCTATATTAATTAAAAAATTCCCAAACTCTTACATATGCCATCGCCCTCCCTCCCCAATATTCCAACATTTCCCAGCAACATGTCTCGCAGAACCGATTTCGTTAGTGATATTGATGACTCGAAAGAAACATTTCCCTCCCCAATATTCCAACATTCCTAAACCCTTGCATATACCGTCCTATTTCAATTTCTTCTTTTCACCGTCAAACGGAGGCCCCGTCTTCAAAACGCATGCGATCTCCTCGATCCGATCCGAACGGTAGCCTTTGTAATTTGATTCTGCTCCGATTCGAAACCTTTCTTCACTTTCTCTTGAACATTCAGCGGCAGCCTCTGATGTGGGTTTGAATCACTGAGGTTGAATCGTCATATGAAGATGATGATGTTACATTCTTGAAACCAGTTCTGAATCTTCAAAACAGGGTGAGATCTTTTTGAATTTTCTGTTCTTTCTTTAATCTTTCTCAATGATTCTGAAGGATTTTTGTGATAGGAAAATGATGAACAAAGTTTCAAGGGTTTTTTTGTATGAATGCAACTATGGCTTTTTTGATGAACTGAATACTGTGTTCCTTTTCTTTTTCTTCTGATTTAGTTGTTCACAAAATTTTGATTTTTAATTATAAACAAATTGAGATAAATCTTTGAAAATATTTTCGATCATAAGATTCTAACTTTATTTTTGTTTCTGTTTTCTGAATTTGGTGATTATTATTATAGATTTGGAAGAAATTGATTTTTTGTTGTTGATTATGAAGTTTCTTTTGGAGACGATAAGTACAGAGAATGTGGAATTTTTTTTTTGGGAAGGTTGGGCTTAAAGAGAAGTCTACAATCAAATAATAGTGTGAATGATCCAAGCACTTTTTTCGTTTTCAAGTTCAGAATGTTAATGAAACTTTTTTTTTCATTCTTTCATATTTTTTTTTGTTTTTATACTGTATTGATGTTTGAGTTTTCAAGTTCTTGAGATTTTTTTCTCTAAGAAATTGGACCGTAATTTCCAGTTCAATTCTTTCCACCATGTTATAGATTGTTTGTTATAAACATTTTTAAAAGTTCCAACCTTTCCAGGTTGAATAACTTTTGCAAATTTTGTTTCTTTGGTTTTCTGAAAGTGTAGGAATTTATCTTCATGATTTTTATGTTATGTAACTTTAGTATCTAATGGAGGGAGGGATTGTAGTTGGTTAATTATAGGTTCTCTTTGAAACCAAATGTGACTGAGTGTAAATTTGTTTATGAAGTTGGTTTTTGTACCTTAGTTGAAGGATTTTGTTTTCTTAACTCACCAAATGATCTGTCTATGAAAGAGGTATTGTGTAAAAACATAGTAGAAAGATATATTAAATATTTGTATAATGATTATTATTACTTTAATTTCTAATGCAATTGAATTATTTTTAATGTGAATTTGTTTCTATCTTGATTCTCCGGTATATTAGTATAGTACGTAGCAATAAAATTCCAAAATAACTCACATAATATTCACTCACAATTACAATAAAAATACTATATAACAATCCATTTATAACATATCTTTTTAGACTAATTTATTCTTTAAATTTATCTATAACTATTAATCTATGTGATATGTGGATGATAATGATCAATAATATCTATTTAAATTTTTAATACAACGTTATAAACCTTCCTTAATAATGGATCATTTGATTTTTAAGAAATTTATTTACGTGGATCCTTATTTTTATAAAAGGAAAAATATTGTTTATATTATTTAGATTTAATTTTTAACTAATATGTAATTGAGTAAAGTGACAATAATAATGATATGCTATCAATATCGATATTGTGAATTAAAATGTGACAATAATAACGATATATGTAACACCCCAAATCTACCCCGCAATTATAAGCGAAAATCAGAGTAAATTTAAAAATCTTCAACAAACAATAGGATGCTACATTTCAACTTAAACCAACAAACATACTTATATTGCATTTAATAAAGATACATAGCATTCGGAACAAAACTTCATCCACCACTTACAACTTTAACTTATAAACATCTTTCAATTCAACTTAAAACAAATGTCAACATAGAATACAACAATTAAACAATAACGATTAATCCCCCCGAGTGCTACGTATCAGAGCAATGGACACCAACTCGACTTACCATAAAGCAACATAAAGACTTCACATAAATAACCTCGAACATCCACGACTAATCTTGAGTACATGCCCATTTCCCATGGTAGGGGAAATATCAGCAAACGGGTGAGATATCTTACAATATAAAGGAATGCATGATAAATAATATAGGAGATATAGATCATACATAATTTCACCACTTCGCATCATACAACATCTTATAACAAACTTTCATCACAAAAAAACTTATCAATATAATACAACTTTCAAAACGGTAACAATGTCATTAACCAATTAAGACAACATATTCAAATTCACAATTATAATATGATCACGTCACAACAAACATCTCATCATCACGTCATAACAAACATCTCATCATCTCAACAATCCAAGCACAATTCAAATGCAATTCAAATGCGACTCGGATGTGACTCAAACTTATGCACATGTATGTGGTACCATTAGAGTAAAACTTCCATCTCAAATAGTTTGCCATTAGGACGTCTCAAACATTTGCCACAAGGGCCGTCTCAAACAATGCAATGGATGCGACTCAAATGATGCACATCCACAAACACAACTTAAACCACTTAATCAACTTAAACGACGTAATCAACTTGAACGACATAATCAACTTAACCAACATAAGCAACACAAACAACTTAAGCAACACGTCATGCATCGTCTCAAACAAACCAATTCAATTCCATGGTTCTATGACAATAACCTTCTCATTGCTATCATATAAATTCATCACGTCTCATTCATGTCTCTAAGTCATATCATCATACAACAAATATTCGACTCATGCTTATCAACACAATACAACTTATCAATAGTGACCATAGGGTCTACAACAACAAATTCGTCATGTTACGACAACAACAACAATTCAACATATTACATCAATTAGCATATATTCATTCACACTCATCATGAATATCATATCACATATCATGCCAACAATATTATTATCAATCAACACCAATTCACATATTACATAAATACAATTCAAGTAACATGTTATCACTCACATATAAATCATATTCATAGTATTCAACAATTCAACATCTCATTATACATGTAGTAAACAATTGCCAATACATTTGTGTACATCCTCATCAATTCATTACGGTGTACAATATTAATAAATTACAACGTATCATATCAACACAGGTTATTCACATTTCATCAAGCCATAACACATATTCCCATACATACATGTTATTAAAAAAATCACAACATAATTAAGAAATCAAATAATCATTCTCCACAAGAACATTCAAATAACACATATTCATTCACACACATCATGAATATTACGCCACATAACATGCCATCACAATGTTATTAACAAATTATCAAGTTATCACGCACATATACATAATTACATGTTAACTACATCATAATTTATTCATCATGTGCTAACCATTCTACTTCTATCATATAGATAATTTTATTAGCTTCCCAACGCTTCGAACGGCGCATAAGACGGAGTTACGGATCAAAAGTTACATCATTTCAAAGTTTGAACAAGTTTTACACAAACAGGTCCGCTTAGCGACCTTCAAGCGCGCTTATGGAAATCAAATTTCAATAACGCCGCTTCAAGCAGACTGAAACAGAAGCAAACCTTTGTTGAGCTCCGCTTAACGGACCACCAGCGCGCTTCAAGCGGGTTAGAGCTCTGCCTAGCAAGCTCGCGAATTTTTCCAAATTTAGCAGCATCCGCTTAGCGGCCTAAGCCCGCTTAGCGGACGCGCGATTATGCATAAAAATAACAGAGCGAACAGACCTGCATAATCCCACTTCCACCATCCAAAACTCATTCCATACATCATTTAAACACATATAATCACAACATCTAACATCATTCATCATCAATCATCATTCAAAACATATTTTCAACCATAAGTCTATGGAATCTAACATAAACCCTAACATTACAAAACTATGTAATTGAAAGATTAAAGGTTGAACACCAATCACAACATCATCCACTCATCTAAACCTCTAATAATACATCCAATTTGCAGCAACCATTTATCAATTTCATATTCATCAACATTGCAACACAATCATGGATTTCAATTATGAAACATAATCTCTACTATACCCATCATCATGCTAACCCTTAGAGAACAAGAACCCCACCCTTACCTTAGCAAAAGCCTCATCTTTAATGGAGTCATTCCTCTCTTCATGCCATAGATTTCTTCTTTATTCACTTCTTTCTCATCTTTCTCTTCTTTTTCCACAAAATAAGTTATGAGACCAAACCTCTAAAACACTAACTCTTACTACTCATTCTCACTAATGGGCTTAACCGATAACCCATCCATTGTGTTATATTCCTTCCACTTAGGCCCAAATCATAATATCTCTTTAATTACTCTATTCATCCAAATAACACATATAAATAATTAACCACACAACATAACCGAATATTATTTCCAATAATATTCCACATCTACCATCGACCCATAACTTAAATATACCGACTCGCGAATTCATAATCCCCCGACTAATTTGACCACAACTTAACTACACAAATCAATACATTAATCTAAATTACGCCTTTAGAATAATACTGATAAATCCCAACTTCAACTAATTCCAACAAATAAATCCTTGATCAATTTAATTAAATAATTAATTAAATTCGGGGCGTTACAATACACTCTTAATCCTTATTATTCAATAATAATAATATACTATTACTAATATTATTAATATTTAACTGTTGGAATTTTTAAAATCAAAAATTTAAGATTTATGATATATTTTATTTTAAACCCTAAACCCTAGATATTTTAATTAAATCATCATTTATTAACTTTAATTTATAGTTATTACGCAAGAGTGATGGTTACTACTTTTTTAAATATTTTTTTAATTAAAAAATAAGAAATTAAATTAAATTCATTCTCATATTCATTATGATTATTTTTAAAACATATCATTAATTTATTTAATATATGATCATAAAATCATATAATATCAATAGAATCCTTAAATTTACAATACAATTTTTTTAAAAAATTATAGGCATGCCGGACGGGCTGAACCTTTTTTTCTAACAGGCCGACAAAATATTTACTTAAATTGGACATATATTATAGATCATATGTTTTAACGCGGCGACAGAATATAGGTTTTCTAATCCATATATATTAAATTTTTTGAATTTTTTCAAACATTTATCTCAATTTGTTTATAATAAAAATCAAATTTTTTAAAATAACTAACCTATGAAATAAAATTCAAGAATAGTAAATCATAAGGAATATTTGAAAAAAAATAAGGAATTAATTGATTCAGTAATGAAATATTTGAACATTTTTACGATGAATTTTATATATATATCCACAAAAGAGCAGTTGAGTTTTCGTGGCATTCTCACGAATGCTACAGACTTACGCTGCGTCTTTTGTTCCTCGAGCTTGGAATCTAAACACCATCTCTTTGAGGAATGTCCGGTAATTGTAACAATTTGGAAGGCTGTCATGCAGTGGTTAGGAAACCAGTCGGAGTTGACGTTGGAAGAATTCATGGCTTTTTTTCATCATAGTGACAAAGTGAGGAGCAAGTCCAAGGGAATGATTTTTGCTGCAATCTGCTTAGAAACAGTCAGGTGCCTTTGGCTATTACGTAACGATGTTATTTTCAAGGGAGCAAAGGTTAGCTTCGATGATTGTATGTCTAGTATAGTTAACCGGTCGTGGAATTGATTATGCTCTATAGGAAAATCCGTTGGTCTTTGTAATTTTCATATGTGGCATAGCCACCCTCTTCTTTGTTTCAAATTGTAAGAGGTTTTTATCGTGTAATTGGGTGGAGTATCCCTTATACTCCCTTTTAATGGATCATTTGCTTGTTAAAATATATATATATATATATATATATATATATATATATATATATATATATATATATATATATATATATATATATATATATATATATATATATATATATATATATATATAGAATTGGTGTATTTGTTGTATTTATAGTGGTCTTAAATGTTAAGAATTGCAATAGTCATTATTATTAACACTGATATAATTAAAAGACAATTTTAATACCATATTTGTATCTGATACAGTTTTATCTACCGAAAATGTTTCGTAGATACATGTACCAAAAATTTCATGAACTTAATTAATTTGAGATTTTCCCATTTAATTGATAAATTAATTTGGGATTTTCCCAATTAACTAAATTGTAACTTAATTTGGGATTTTCCCAATTAATTGGGAAAATCCCAACTTTCACTATGTTTTAACAATTATGTAGATGTCATAAAACTTAATTAATTTGGGATTATCCCATTTGATTGGGAAAATCTTCAATTAAATTATAAATTAATTGAGAAAATCTCAAATTTTCAATTAATTAGGAAAATCTTCGCTTAAATTATAAATTAATTGAGAAAATCTTAAAATTTTAATTAATTGGGAAAAATATTCTGTAGTTACATCTACGGAAAGCTTTGGTGGAGTTTGATTAATTGAGAAAATCTCAAATTCTCAATTAATTGGGAAAATCCCAAGATTCACTATGTTTTATAAGCTTCCGTAGATGCATCTATGGAATCAAATTTTTTAAAATATGAGGTGCTTTCGGATGTACATCTACGGAAGCTGGGGGCAAAAATGGAATTTCGTGTGCTGTTTAAGAGATCCATGGGGTAGGTTGCGAAATTTTCTCTATTTTTATGTTCAAAATATTTAATGTTTCAACAAAATATAGAATTTAAATGATGGGTATTTATATTAAAAGTTACTATATTTTTTACTCATTGAGTTTCAAGTGTTTTACCGTAAGCTTTCAAACATCTTATAAACTAGTTATAGTATGTATTAAAAGCAATAATATGGAAAGAATATGCATCGAGATCCCATCCTTTGAAGATGATAATACGAGATTACTTTCCCTCTTCGTTTTCTCTTATTCATCTCTATATTGTTTTGGTTAAATAACATGTTATTAGCACGAGACTCTACCGTGCGAGTGATGATATATCCAGTTTCTACGTTATTTTTCTACTCTCAATATGTTTGAACCAATATAATATAATTCATGACCTTGTTACTATTTTTTTCTTCATGTAAATATGTTTATTTTTTATATATTTTGTAGAGAAATTTATTTTTCTTGTACAATCATATAACATTTCTTTGATCATTCTTGCTAAATTCGGGAAGAATTTAACATTAAAGCCTTCCTATATGATTATTCAAAATTGAGTTTTAACATATCAAAGTGTTAATCTATTCTTGATTAATTTCAAAATACTTTAACATTCAAGCATCCCTGAAGGATTGCACGAAGAATAATTTTTCTTGATAGTTGTTTATGAAAATAATTTGTGATGTGGTTTTTATAGAACTAAAATTTAATATTAAATTATCTCCAAAGAATTTTTCAAAGAATGAATTTTAACTTATTATTGTGTTTATTAGTAATTGATGAATTTCATAAGAATTCAACATTCAAGCATCCTTAAAGGGTTGGATCTATAATATTATTGAATCCTATAAGGATTGCATCCTTAATATCAATGAATCCTAGAAGGATTGCATTTACAATATTAACGAAACCTAGAAGGATTGCATCTACAATATTAACGAATCCTATAAATATTGCATCAATTATGTTTAAAATTAGTAAACTGATTGCATTAATAATATTACCGAATTCTAGAAGATATGAATCAATAAAGTTTTGTAACATAAATTTATGAGAAATCAAATTGAATAAAAATTATCCAATTCTTTTTCCATAATTTGATGGTATGCATACATGGAGGATTGCAAATATTGTAATTTTTCTTAATATATAGACTGAAGCTCTCAAAAATATTTTTTAGTTTTAGTTTCATAAATTATATTAGTTTTACTCTACCTATTATATCTTATTTGACAAGGAAAATATCAATTGTGAATAATTTGCATACATGAAGGATTGCATGAATAACATGCATCCCTGAAGAATTGCATGAATTGTATTAAAATATTTCCGAAAAATTTCACATAGATTTTTGTGTTTCGATGTAAAAATTTGTAAAATACTCATACAATAATTATCGTTGCAGAAGAATAACATGGATGACTCTAATGCGATCTAGAAGGATAACTATGTTTTTATATTTTTGTAGTTTTTTTCCTAGCATTTGACAATTTTAAAAACTTCTTAAATTTGTTAGTGTATCATTTATTGCGTAATTGAAATTATAAATCTATATATTTCATCTTATTGATAATATCTAACATTTCTTTTTTAATTACTATCTAGATTTTTTATGTGTCATGGTTTAATATTTTTTATGCCATTGATTACAAGAAAACTTGTGTTACATTGTAAAATCACAAATGTCATGTCCTTTATATTATTTAGACCTTCTTTTTGTTTCCAATAGATATTACATGAAATTTTTTACTCCTATAATTATCATGGTTGAGGATTTTGATGTCACTGACTAAAGAAAATTATTTTACTTTCGAATCACAAATGTAATGCATCTTAATGTAATTTTGAGCTTTCGTCAAATTTAGCTTATATATAAGTTTTGGAAAATAAAGCTGATTCAAATTTTTATCACTATAGTTTTGGAATAAAAAGACAAATTGAAATTTTTATTGGAAATAACTTTTCGTTACTTAACTTTTTGTCTTTTTAGTTATCATTGCACTAAAAGTTATCATGGATAATATTTTAAGAATTATTTCAATTCAATCACATGGAAGTGTTAAGAAATAGAATTTATGAAAATTTCTTTTTAGTTATTATAATAAGTGAATCACATAAAAAAGCATTTCTTTTATTTAGTAAAACGAAAGGCTGATGTCAATACTATATCTGGAACCTCAAAAATAATGGAAGGCTCAGAAAGAGCCAGGGTTTTGTTACGTGGAGGAACAATATTGCATATTGATAATGAATTATATTCCTCCAAGTCTCATAGAAATTTATTCAGTTTCAAAGATATTCGCCTAAATGGAAACCATTGAAACAGAACATGATAGAGGGGTTGAATATCTCTGTATTACAAAACACAAATTGGACACAAAATATGTAATGGAGAAGCTACTACCTTTATCCTCTGGTTTGTACTACACTTATATTAGTACAATTGAAGCACATACAACTTTTAACCAGAAGTTTACAAATAATGATAAATTTCTAATTTGACAAGATCGGTTGGGTCATCCTTATTATATTAGGATGCGAAAAATAATTGAAAACTCATGTGTTCATCGATTAAAGAGTCGGGAAATTATTCAATCAAATAAGTTCTCATGCAGCTCATGCTCGAAAGGGAAGTTGATAATTCGACCATCACCAACAAAATTGGAAATGAATTTGTCTATTTTTTATAGCGTATGCATGGTGATATTTGTGGGCCAATACACCCATCATGCGTACAATTTAGATATTTTATAGTTTTAGTTGATGCATCACCTAGATGATCACATGTTTGTTTGTTGTCAACTTGCGAACAGTCGTTTGCGAGATTGCTAGTACAACTAAGTCGAAGTAAAACTCATTTCCCCAAATATCATGTCAAGGAAACATGTCTTGACAATGCTGCAAAATTTTCATCCCGAGAATTTAATGAGTATTGTATGTCTATTGAAATTGATATTGAACATCCAGTAGCACATGTTCATACACAAAATGGACATGCAAAATCATTTATAAACGTATTAAATTAATTGCAAGACTGCATATCATGAGATGCGAAATCCCAATTTCTACTTGGAGACATGCAATTTTACATGACACAACATTAATTCCCACCAGGCCAACACGTTATCACACCTCTTCCCGTTTACAATTAATTTTTGGTAAAAAAACCTAATATTTCCTCTCTTAGAATTTTTTTGATGTGCGATTTATGTTTCAATTTCTATACCACATCACACCAAGATGGATCTTCAAAGGAGGATGAGAATATATGTTGGATATGACTCTCCATCTATTATAGAGTCTCTTGAACCAACAACAAAAGATTTATTCACGACTCAATTTACTAATTGTCATTTTAATAAATAAAATTTTACAACATCAGGTGAGAGAATAAGAAGCTAGAAAAAGAGATCAGTTGGAATGAATTATCATTATCTAATCTTGATCCTCGAAAAAAAAGTGAACTAGAAATTTGAAAGATAATTCAGTTGCAAAACTTAGCAAACTAATTACCAAATGCATTCACTGATCCAAAAGTTATGACTAAATCATATATATCAATTGCAAATGCTTCAATAAAATTGATATCCCGGTTGGACAATCTAATGAGACTCAAGCACGAATGAAGCATGGCAGACCAATCGGTTCCAAAGATAAAAGTCCTCAAACAAGAAAAGGAGCTAAGAATAAATATGGCCCAAGTGAGGATATAGAAAATCTTAAAGAATCTTCAGACATAATAAATATTTTAGCTCTAGAATAGGCTTGTCAAGTTCCTAAAATTCATGAAAATAAAGAGATCTCGATAAATTATGCCTATAATGGGACCAACAAGAAGTCGACGTTGATGATATATATTTTGCATACAATATAACACTAAATGTGATAAATGAAAAGGAGGATCATGAACCAATATCTATTAAAAATTATAGACAAAGTGAAAATTGGCCAAAATGGATAGATGCAATTTAAGTAGAATTAAACTAACTTTGCAATAGACAAGTTATTGGACATGTAGTCCGAAAACCTCAAAGGTGTGAATCTAGTTGGATACAGTTGGATTTTCGTGCAAAAATGAAATGAAAATAATGAAACAACGAGATATAAATCCAATCTAGTAGGTTAAAGATTTTCGCAAAGACTTGTAATTAATTTCGATTAAACATATTCAACTATAGTAGATGTAAGTACTTTTCAATATTTTATAAATATTGTAGCACATGAAAGACTTACTTTTCATATAATGGAAGTTGTTACAACTTATTTATTTGTATGGCTCACTAGATTGTGAAATTTACTTGATACTCCCTGAAGGGTTCAATATACCATATGCACATAATTCTAGATTTCAAGAAAGCTACTCTATCAAATTGAGCAAGTCTATCTATGGACTGAAACAATCTGGACGTATGTGTTATTATCGTCTCAGTGAATATTTTTTAAGGGAGGAATATACAAATAACTTCATTTGTCCTTGCTTTTTTATAAAAAGATATGGAAAAGTAATTGTTAAAATAGATGTCAATGAGGATGACAAAAATATTATTGGAACTCTTGAAGAGCTTCCAAAAGGTATAATTGTTTAAAGAAATTGTATGAGATGAAGGAATTGGGAAAGATAGAGTCCTTATTAAGTTTATATTTGGACAATAGAAATTTGTACACTGATAAATCTATATAGAAAAAGTGATAATGTATTTCTATATGGGCAAGTCTCAATTTTAGTCTACTCCGATGATGTTAAATCTTTGGATTTGGATAAGATTCTTATAGACCTCGAGAAGAGGATGAAGAACTAATTGATCTAGAAGTACCATATCTCAATGTAATTCAAGCACAGACATATCTTGCTAAGTATACACGCCATGATATATCAATTTCTATTAATCTATTAGTAAATATATAACTCTTCACCTACACAAAGACGTTGAAATAAAGTCAGACAAATACTTTGTTACCCTAAAGTTGAAAGTTACTTATCAGATCTTTATAATGGTAGATCACAAACATGCCACTTGTTTACTTGTGGAGGTACAACCATTTCATAGAGATCTATGAAACAACTCATAGCAACAAATTCATTAAATCATGCACTACATGAAGTCACTTCCAAGAAGAACTTTTAAATAACGACTACAAACAATATTGTCTCACATATAAATGTATGTATGAGGGGGGGGGGGGGAATACATATGTTTTGCACTCTTTTTTTTTCCTTTACCATGGTTTTGTCCCACTGAATTTTCCTGGTAAGGTTTTTAATGAGGCAATTCACATTGAAAGAATATTGTACTTTTTTCCTTCACTATAATTTTTTCCACTGGATTTTTTCTAGTAAGTAGATGTGGATGTTCATTTACCCAACTTTCTATATTCTTTAACTCAAATGAGTTAATTTTCTAACTTTTGTGTATTCCTTAAGTTAATGATTTTTAATTGGTCATGTACTATAAATATGTTTCATGTTGCAATGCTAAGTGGACTTGAAGATGATAATACAATATTATTTTCTCTCTTCTCGTTCTTTCATTCATCTCTCATTCATCTCTATTATTTTGGTTAATTCAATCATACTTAACCTTTGTTAGGATTAAATCATTAACTAGTATTTAAGTAGTTTTTAGAGTATTCACAAACAAACAAACAAAAAAATTAATATGTATGAATTAGTTTTTATTAAATAATAATAAATAGATAAAAATAAATGATTAAAACTGAAGTAATTTTTGTGATTATCATGCTGAAACATTTACAAATTTGTTCCACAACTTATTTTTTTCAATAAGTAAAGATTTCATCAAAACCACAGAGAAAAATTACAAGCAGTAAAAAATCCCTCTACCTCACCTCTTGATACAACTAAGAGCCAAGGTATTCCACATATGAAAATTACAGCATACAGTACTAGATATAAGCATCGTCAACTCATTCTTAAAAAACAACACTGAGTCAACTATATCTAGTAACTAGTTTTCGCTATTCTAGCCCCAAACACTTTGATCACACTCTCCTGCTTTTGCCACTGTCAAGAACGGATCCATCGCCTCCGCGTATAACTCCGGGAAAACCTCCAACAGCGTTTGGTTGTCAGCCCATCGCCTCCACAACTTATATTAAGATGTATATTTATGCTTTTTAAGGTAATTAAATAATATGAATCAGTGGTGAGATTAATTGATTAACCCGATTAAGAAACATCATATTAACCACTTATTTTTTAATCTTGTCACAGACATGGATATTGTCTTTAAAAAAATATTAATTGTTCAATCATTCACATTCTAATACATTGTATATTTGTATGTTTGGAGGACTTTGTTCCTAAATAAATTGATTTATTTTTTTCTAACTAACATGTTTTCAAATAATTGATTTTTTTCAAAGAACAACATTTCTAAAAAATTATTTAGTTCTTCAACAAGCAAATATTGTCTTGTAATTGTATTTTTTTTTTTTTTGAAACTGAAAAACCATATAATTACTTGAAGATAGCTTTCATGTCTTTGATTACTACATCGCTATTAATACATGTTAAGGTTTATAATGATTTTAACATAAATTGATTGATATCAAAAGTAGCTTTTAAAAAAATAGAGGTAATAAAACATGCCAAATAAGTTGTAAAAAACACTTACTAAATTCAAATAATTAGCTTTAATGCAATAATAAGTAAAATGAAGATAAAGTTCATGGCTTCAATGCTACAGTTGACACCAACACTAATTTAGACAGAAGTGTCTCTAACGTAGTAACGTTTCACAAAGAGCATGCTTCAAGTTGGTGCATCGTTTTCAAAATTCTTAATTTTGTGATCATTGGTACCCCAAAATACTTATTTAATCATATAGGCAATTAGTTTGAGTTCATCCTTAGCCTCTTCAATGAGTTTTTCAAGTTGACCACAACCAAGACGACTCTTAATTATCTCCAAGTCTTCTTCTTGACAAACCACCATAAGTTTTTGATTCGTAATTGTTTCAACAGCTTTACGATACACGTGATCTTCCGGAAACTTTTGGAGCTCATGAAGAATCTTATGATAACATCCTATTAACACATGTCTTGCGTTTGGAACATCTAATTCAACACTCTCTCTTGTTTTCTCAGTCTTCTCCATCAATGGTTGAAACATCTTTGACCGGCTTGTGTTTTTCTCTCTTACACGATCCTTTTCTCTTTGAACCAATTCTTAAGGGGATAAATGAGCAAACTATTATTTTACAAATTAAGATAGGTAAGAAAAGTAAACACCTTAAAAAATCAATTTGGATTATATTATATACCTTGAGGTAGATGTGAATGTAGGTCTTTTTCATGTCCAAATATTAATACTTTGAAAGTTAGAGTTTTGCAATTGATCAACTCAAAAACACACACATCACCCTTTTTCAACTTGTTGTCTGCTGAAAATTTCTTCCATCCAGCTTGAATTCTTCCAAAATAATATTTTGCATCCCAAGTGCTCCCATCCATAAGCTGAAGAAGAATATCATTCTTCTGTTTCTTCATATAACTTTTTGTGAAACATGTTGGGACATACTGCATTTTAACTTTTTTTTTTGTTATTATAAAATCTAACTATAAATTAATTACTACGTAGAGTTTGTGAATAAATAATTGATTGAGAGATATATATGCCTCAAAATTGATAATATGTATTTTTTTTAACAACAAATTAGTTATATACGTTTTGGATTAATCGAAAAAAATTAATATATAAAAACAAATGTAAACAAAGACTTACCAAAAAATGAGTATGAAGATATGAAGATTTCATGACAACAGTGAAAAATGGATTCTTGGATTTGAATTTTTTAGCTCTACGTAATGCTCCATTAGTTTTAACAGATTGTTGCTCCTGCTCCTGCTTTTGCTCTTGCTTTTCTTTTTGACATTTAGAATTACCATCTATATTTTCGAAAAAATCAACAGCATAAGTGTTTATAAAAAAATTTATGCCCTAAGATTTGTATGGGATAAATGAAAAGAAAGATAGTATACCGCTAGCTTGGTCATGATGCTTAGAAGAGTTATAGAATTTGGATTCTCTTCTATCACCTTCACATATATCATCAAAAAAAACAACATGGAAATATATGAAAAACAGACCTCAAAATTTAATTGGATAAATGAAAAGATAGTTAAAGAATAAATCAAATCATAAACTATACCACTAGTTTGCAAAGGAGACTTTGATATGTTTTGGAATTTGGTGCTTGTTCCAACACCTTCATTGTTGTAACTTCTCAATTTCTTAAGTGATTGAGGACATGGAATTGATGATTTTGAATTGGTTTTCTCTTTGAATGAAGGTGACTTGTCCAAATTTTCAACTGAATCGTCATCACTAATTAGGACAACGTTGTTTTGTTCATTTTGATTGTCTTGAAAAGGGTATTCAATTTCAAGAGTACTCTTGTCAAATATGTTCACCATAAAATGAGAATTTTCCTCATAGTGAAACATGATCATGTTACCATATTCTAGTGAATAGTATGTAACAAATTCTTTCCAGCCCTTCTCAAACCAAAAATCTTCATCAACTTTAGCGGTATGTATTTCCCATTTTTTATCATCCGGAGTTTTGAGAAATATTGGATTTGGCATATCACTAATACATTTTTTTGTGAAATCCTTTGGAAGCCTCTACAAAATATGAAATTTTATATTAACATACATATGATGTTAAAATTCATAGGCATTTAAATCATAAACTCACATTGCACTTTTTAATAAGAACTAACATATCTTAATACAATCTTAAATCCAAGTCATTTTCATCAAATCTAACTCATTTTTATAAGTTTTATTTCATTATAAGAGACTTAAATTTTTTTTCCAATACAAAAGTCATTACATGAGAGGTGTTTGAATGGAAAGAGACAATTGAAATTTAAAGTTTGATTTTTTTAATTTAAAACCAAACAACAGATATTAAATTTGAACCATATAATTTTCATCTTGCTTGATTTGATAAATACAAGAATATGAATCTTTTTTACATACATAAAATCAAAGTTAAAAGTAAAATAGAACAAAAAAAGGCAAAACTAATTAAATAATACTTACCATTTTTCCATCTTGAACATTTGGTGTAGTAATAATTTTGTAGAATCGAACAGTGTAAATCTCTGCTTTTGCCTCCATAATACTGTTTTCAGAAGTAGATGAAATTTTAATTACTATAATAATCATAATCATGTAACATTATTTCTGAGGAACAATATTACATTGTAAAAAGACTTTTTAGAATTTTTAAGAAACTAAGACTAAAATAACAAAAAAATAGATATAGTTGAATGATGCTAAAATCCATTAAACTCTAAAAGTAATATAATATCCATATAAAACATCAAGATTTAATGTCATTAATGTTATATGCTACAGTACAATTTACTTAAAGAAAAAAATAAATATTTCAATATAATAAATAAAAAACGATATTTTACTCATAGTAAAATCAACAGTAGAAAGAACAATTTACCTTAAGTATTAAAAAAGTTGTAATCTTCTTCTTGATGTTGCTCTATTGTATGAAAGCTTCTTCTTGCTTTGTTTTACTCTCAACTTCACAAACTCAAAAACAATCTGGTTGCTGGGTTATCTTTTGTGGGAATGGCTTGGGTAACTTTGTAGGGTACTAAGAAACACACTAGTACTTTTTTTTGTTAAAAACAAAATATATTAAGATGGTAGGTAGCATTTAATGCCGAGAAAAATGGTAAGATGGATGATAGACACACATTTTCACTACTAAACCTATACTATCATAGGTGGAGCTTTTCATGTAAATATACTAGATTCCAAAAAAATTCCAATAAAGAACTACTTATCCTTTTCATTTTTATATATACTTAGTTACGTAATGAAAAGTGTCATGAATTTAATAACTATATCTACCCCTGAAGTAATAGAAACATTTTATAACCAACATGTTAAGGATCAATTTGATATTTATAAAAAAACACATGTTGGATATTTGTAAAGGATCAATTTGATTTTAGAATGATAATCAATCAATTTGATATTTGTAAAGGATCAATTTGATTTTAGAATGATAATCAATCAATTTGATATTTGTAAAGGATCAAATTAAAGCACATGCATACACATGCCAATACATGATTCTCTAAAGTTCCAAAACTATTTCACTAAACAATTGCTATTGTTTTTTATCCGATTGTTAGCCTCACCCAATTCATAATGCATGAACACTAACACATTGCTATTGTTCTTTACCAGCACAGAGAATGAGATAGTGAAAATACATGGTTCGTATATTTGAGTTTATTGAAAAAAAAAATAACTTAAATGTTACGTGAATCCAAATTACATATAAATTGACCTCTACTTCTGAACTTTCAGGATTCAATCTAATCTACAAAATTTTGTATTATCGATTCGATATGTATTCATCAAATTGCTAAAAAAAATGTAATCTATAATTTTATGTATTATCAAGATTTGTATTCTCAAAAAATATGAATATAATAGTATGAGGTAATTATCCAAACTATAAAGGAACGTGTCTCTAATTAAATATAAAAATTCGTTTTCTAGTTATGACAAGGGATGTATTGAATTGATTTTTTAAAAAGATAATATTTTTACAAGAAAAAATACGCCTTCCATCTCATAATAATCGTCTCATTTGCACTTTTTCTATGTCTCAAAATAATTTTCTCTTTATTAACGTTCACACTTTCAATTACTCTACTAGCTATAATAAATAAGGATATTTTAATAAATGATGTTAATTTTATCATTTAAACTAACACATCTAATAATTTTTTAAAGAACCACGCAGAGCTCAAATTAGATACTCAATATGAGACGGAAGATGTATTAAACTTATTAATGACTAGCGTTCAGACGGGCACTCCCGTGCCCGTCTGCCCGCTTTTTTAATGCGCACAGCAGAGAAAAATAAATGTCTGTACAACTTTTAAAGTATTTATTTATATTGTACGAAACATTTAAAAAAAAATTAATAGTTAGACACAACATAAATGACTTTGTTTAAAATTGTGTTATGAGCCCTATCTTCTTCCTACATGACCTTAGGACACTAATTCAATAACACATATGTCTCTTCCGAAAGTTTGAGTTATACGTCCTGCTAAAAGTAATTCATATATAGACAGTATTAGTAGAAGTAAACAAATTTAAGATACCATTGAATGTATGATCTCTAAACATGCTAATAATATTATTACACTTTGAAAATGGAAAACAAACACATGCATTAAATTGTATTCAAAGACCGGTGCATACAATGCACAATTTATCGTGTGTAATCAATGACGCGATAATGAAGGAAGGCCGAACATGAAATATTTGTGGCAAAAATTATCCTTTTCCCTGCATTTGATTTCCGTAGTAATGAGTAAAAAGGTAAGACTTTCACATTATAATCTTTTAGAGAAGAAGATAGTGTAGTATTAATAGTAATTAGAGTAATATAATAATTTTTATACCTTGAAAATAGTCGAATCAATTCTTCATACACCCCTTTATCAATGAAGTCTTGAGTTTTAAAAAACTACAAATACATCACGAAATATATGATCAAGTCACAAATAAATTTATAACATGTTATTCGTAAAGTATAATTTGGCTTAGTATAAAAATATAAATAATGTAATACCTGAAGAATAGAGATATATTGTTTTAGTGTAGATTTGGTAGAACAACAACTCTTTTCCATGCTTGAATTACATGGATTCTTGCTAAAATAATTAAACAATTAACTTAAATAATATACATGGTTTTATATCCAGAGATGAACAAATAAATAAACATTAAATCAATGCCTCCAAAAATATGTTAGGACTAAAAAGTTGCAAATGAATAATATTAATACCTCTCTATCCTTTGAGATAATATTTCTCTTTTCACCATCTTCCAAAGTTGTGTTTTATCTGTTATGACGGTGGAGCTCCAACCAAGAGAGTAAATCTGCAGACGTTTTACCTATTTTAATAAGGATGATAAAAGTATTAGTGAAATGGTGACGAAAAATGCAACAAATAGTTTTTTCACATTTACTTTGCATAAACATGTAAATACACCTTATTGTCGGGTTTGTCGATGGAAGAAATAGTTTGTTCGTCCTTCCATGTGTTCCATTTATCTTGAAAGTGCCCCATCTAAAATTTATTGCACAATAATAGTGAGAGGAGCAATGACCCAATTTACATAACACAATGAAATTAGAATAATGTTTCGGTATAACACACCTTTGTGTTGTAGTGAGGTTCAACATTCTTTTGTCTCAACTCCTTACATAATTGGAAGATTTCACTGTATTTTAGCTTGCCTGTATAGTAAATCAAAGGATAATTTTAGAGTTAGTCATTAGCAAAAAATACAAAATATTCAATCGTATTTCATGTAACAAATATACGAACTATTGTGTAATGAATTTTTATATTGTAGTTAGTGAATACCTGCGGATGCGATAAAAGAATTTGTTTAAAGACTACATTTTTTGTATATTCACCAACTTCTCCCTGTAATTTTCCCTCCCTGATCAAAACTCTTGTCGTAGTCTGTGAGACACCTCTGGATAAAGCCACATTCAACTGTCCATGACTGAAAACATGTCGTGGAAGATATATTCCAACATTTGGAATGGTTTGTCCTTGTGCTTTATTTATTGTAATTGCAAAACTTAGTCGCACAGGAAACTGCTTTCTACTTAGTACAAAAGGCAACCCATCACTTGTAGATGTTTTTATTTTAATTCTTGGCAAGAAAGCTCGTTTTCCTGCATTGCTTCCTGTCAAGATTTCCACATCCAACAGGTTCATAAATAAACCACGACATAATAACCGCGTCCCATTGCATAGGCCATATCTAGGATCTAGATTTCGCAGCAACATCAATGGTGCACCCTTTTTTATTTTTAGAATATGTGGTGGCAAACTACCATGTGCAATTGAATTTAAAAATTCTTGCTGGTATAAATTATGAGTATCCCCCTCAACCTCGTCAAACGACAACAACTCATGCTCTTCTCCTGGAAACTGGTCGATGATTATATCATTCAATTTTTGAACCTCGTCATGTGTTGGTGTCAAAATAGCTCTCTGTACCATATAAGGGGCATCCCATCCATGCAATTCTAATTCAGGGAAAATATGTTGGATAAGTACTTGTATAAAATGTTCACCCTCCCACGGGATTGCAATTTGTGAAGGCAACCTCACCATGTCATCTGATTTGGTAGGTTCAACACCATTACCAATTCGAATAAGAAATTATGCAAACTCTTGGTCATGGAGTGACCGCATATTCTGACGCAACCGCAAAATCTTTGTATGAGCCCATAAATGAGACTGAACAATACACGCCGAAATCATTTGTGCCTTAGTACCTTTCTTTACAACAGGAAGAACTTGACGAAAATCACCCCCCATGATCATAACCTTTCCACCAAATGGAGCATTGTTGCTACAAACATCTTGCAATGATCGATTTAAGGCTTCTAAACAATTTTTGTTTATCATTGGGGCCTCATCCCAAATTATTGCAGCTGCCACTCTAATGAGGTTTGCAAGATCTTTTTGCTTTTGTATACCACAGATGGAACCCGGTTGTATCTCGATAGGTATCTTAAATCGAGAGTGTGCAGTCCTACCACCGGGTAATAGTGTTGCAGCTATGCCAGATGATACAGTTGCTAAAACAATTTCTCCTCTATTTCGTAAAGTTGCCATCAACGTTCTATAAAGGAATGTTTTACCTGTTCCACCTGGGCCATCAAAAAAAAATATCCCACTGTATTTTTGGTCGATGACATTCATGATGGTTTTGAACGCAATCATCTGGTCATTATTTAATTTAGCAACAGATTCAATATCTTCATTTGGGATATCAACCGCTAACTCCTCTTGTATGACACTTGGGTTTAAATTCTCCTCCATTTCTTCAGGGGATAATGATGGGAGATCATAATCTTCAATTTTTTTGCCATGTTGGCCTAAGAGTTCATTCAAATCCTTCAACAACATATTAGTCAAGACTAATTCCACACCATTGTTCATTGCTTGATAATCCTCTGTCATATGTGTAAAAAACTCATCCCAAAGACTTCTAACATCAGTAGGTTCGCAAAATATTAGAATCGTCACGAATAACCTCCTTAAAGCATACGACATTCGGAGACTCGCAGCCTCAACCAAACAATCACGAATACTATGATCAGTCTCCAATAATCCTTGGTCCTCGACTGACTTTTTAAATGTATTAAATGGGATGCCATTATTTGTAAGAAGATATTCCCAACAGGTTGGACCTCTGACATGAGATAACAATAACCGCAAGTAGAACTTATCCCCCTCCGAAGGAGATACTGTATAGATTCTTCCAATAACTTTTCTCGTTGATCACCTGCGATGCCATTCCTTTCCCCTACTGTTCCAACAGTATTGCTCTGGTATCTCTCTATACAGATAATTCCTTGCCTCTAGATCTCTTTGATTTAGCGCAAAGAATTGTGTGAGCATTGTTTTGGAGTTGCTTTCATTATTTAAGACGTCTGCAATTCTTTGATGTTCATAAAAGCGCACTTGATGGCGGCCTGGCAAGTGGATCTGTAGTCTTTCAACAGAAGGATATAATCGATAAAGAGTGAATCGAAAAATTCTCCATATTGCCTTGGGAGCACAAATCCATCTCGCATCAACATATTGCTGGACTTCGTCCATGTATGATCCTTTGTGAACCTCCATAGACACACGATCAGGGCCCTTGTACACATATTTGTATAGATACTTGATACTTTTAATACTACTGCAAACCTCTACATTGATGTGACAGTCATATTTTAACAGTAACCAAGGGTTATAAGGAACCACCCATCTATTATCAACAGAACTATCTCTACCTATAGATGTAGGTTCGTCAAACCTTCTTCTATACTCTGGATATGAGTCAGTGCCTTGACGTGTTTCGTTGCAAAATTGCTTGGGATACCTCTTTTTACATTGGCCATCTTTCATACATGGAGATCTTTGATTGAGTACGCCGCAAGGTCCGTGGATCATATGTTTTACAACTGCTTCATGCAACTATGGTTCACATTCTAATTTAGGTATTTCAGCTCTTACCACACTATCGTAATCTTTTGGGTCACACAACTTGACGTTACTTTCCAAGACCAACAACATATGCACATGCGGTAATCCTCGTTTTTGAAATTCAGTGACATACATGTAACTTTTAACTTTTCCTAAGACTCCTTTGTTAATGACATCATCCTTCAATTGCTCGAATTTAGAACGAAATATTCTCGTTATTAAATCTGGGCGATCTTGTGGTGTTTGAAAAGGTAGAAGTTCTGATGTTATCTCATACCAAGAAGGATTGCACGTCATGGTCAAAAAAATATCTGGTTTACCGCTATTAAGAACAATAGCCATGCCATCTTCGTAACGTTATGTCATGTCTCGACGACCTCCAATAAATGATGATGGTAATATTGTTCTTTTTCCAATATTTTCTATGATGGTTAGTGTAATGTGTTAGATTTAGGATATATGTTTGGCTGTGATTAAACAATCAAAGAATTATCAATCTATAACTAAATACTAAAGCGTACCTGCTTTAGTTTCACCAACATGCAAAGCATCTTGTAAACCTTGGTACACTTCAGCACGTATATTTGCCTAGTGTTCTCGAATCCACCTTAACATCCCTGATTCAATTTTGACATAATTGTCTACGACATATTGTTGTAATAGTCGACCCGCATTTAACAACATTGATTGATCACTTGGACGAATCTACGGTGGATTATAAAACATGTCAATAGTAAACCATATGTTTTTCAAATTATTTTTATGCTCTTCTAATATGTAGTAAAAAATAACTTAAATGTACCTGAAGCATGTAGCTGTAATACGCTCGACATGACACTCTTCGTCCACTACAATTTGTCGTGTTAACATCCCAACCATGCGTCCCAAATGGAAACAATATAGGATACTGCAAGGGATCATAATATCCTTTTGTTTCCTGTACTTTCTTTAGATGGCCATCATGGCGAATGACATTAATATCACTTCCGTATGCCATAGATTCAGTATCACCACCAACAATAATTGCAGCGACTTGTTCCGCAGATGGAAGATTATATTGAGGGTGATTACTTGGACGCTCTTTGAGTATGAGGCTACAGTCATTGATATTTGGAAGTAAGGACAGTTGTCTGAACCTAATTACAAAAGGATTATACTGATGGGGCAATTGTTGTAGTTTTTGAACCACAGTCTGGTGTAGTTGTGGATTTTCCCGCATTCTATAATGTAGCTCGTTATCTGTGTCATAGATGTATAACTGTAGGAAGCTCGGTCTGTCACCCTCATTTGGATAGAAACCTCCGATGTTATGGTAAAAAGCTCCTTGAGCACAAAATGTATATATACCACGACCAAACGCAAGAATTTTTTCATCGACGTGAACACCAATTGAAGTGAAAGAGAAGACATGGTTGTAACTTCGAATATGCTGCCTAAAATGTTTTCCCTCTGCCGAACCCTCCGAAAATAGTTCTTTCAATTCTGTAGGAGCATCAACCCTTGGAAACGATACCTTCCCACCAGAACAACATGTGTCTCGTGATTCGTGGTGAAACAGTTTTGCGTTGCAACGTCTACATGTAGTTGGATTAGGCAACCTAGATTTTGCCATCACCATGTTATTTGTGAAATTTCGAGAAATATTGTATCTTGCTCGAAAAGGATGTCGCGAGGCTACATGAAGCGGATAGATATTGATTACTGAATGTTATGTAAATTCGAAAATACAAATAAGAACTCAACGCACAGTGCATCAACATACAAATTTAATAACGTATAATTTGCAATTTCACGTCTCTTGAATGTAAGCGATAGTTATCTGAGGGAGAAAGTTAATGAACATACATTGAGATTGACACGGTGAGGCATTATTGTCTCTTCCTTCAACATTGACATCTGATATTGCTACATCCTCCGTAGATCCATCCACAGGCACATCATCTGGTAATTAAAAAATATTATGTTCAGATGTATATATATATATATATATATATATATATATATATGTTAAAATATTTATCGTTTCATTAAAATAATAACCCAGTATACCTGTACCAGATTGGGTGTTGTTGATAGATTGATGGGGTGATGCGAACGTACGACCTGCGGGGTTACAAAGATACGTTAAACATCAAATTAACATTCATATTGTATAATTTTATGACATAATTTTTATATTGATCACCACCAACCAAGTGCAGCGTCATTAACATGTGTAATTCTACTTAGACCGGCCTCATGGTCATGAGTTCCTTGAAAGTGTGAACTTGGAAAAGTCATGTTTGTCAAATTCTGTAATGGAACCCTCGATCGAGTGGTTACAGTGTGTAAAGTCTGAGCTTGTTTCTCTTGTCTCCGCCTATAATTTTCCCGACGTCTCGATAAATGGTGTTCTCTTTGCGCACTGTCCATATTTTGTTTTCTTTTGCGTTCATTTTCTGCTCTCCGTGCCCTTTGATGTTGACTACCAATTTGGTGTGTATTAAAGTCCATTACGCTGATATAGCTGCCAAACAATCGTACGTAATGTAAAAGTAATTTAATTACACTGGTGATATTGAGAAACAGTAGCAAATATAGAAAAGGATATACAATCGCCCAGATTTATTACAAAACCAAAAAAGAAATAAAAGAAATAAAATCATACTACATTTGAAAATCAAATTCCTATGAATTTGATAAAAATGTTTATTAAATTCAAAGGTGAGCACACGTCACACGCGTGTTCTAATTGAAATGTGTACAATAGTTAAAAACAATAAAACTTGGTAGCCAAAGACATCATGTAACACAAATTTATCACACAACTAATACTCACATGTAATATATCGAAAACAATGCTCTACTTACATAGAAGACTCGGAATAATGAAGTGGTATAGTAGAACCTGCATGATGAAATTATGGCCCAAATCAAGAAGTGAAATTATGAAACCAAATATAGTTGCATGCATACTAAAGTAAAACCAAATATAAAAAAAGTAGTCTATTGCGAAAAAGTGATATTGAATCAGGTGACGTAACCATTAGGTAGTCCAAAAGCACAGTTAAGAAAAACAAAGGTGTTTGCACTAATAAAATACAACACCGTAATAGAATTAATAGTACCTATGACTTAGTTTCTATGACTTCTGCTAGTGCTTAAATGCATAGTTAACCGAAAAAGATAGAGAGCATTATCAATTTTCATTTGGTTTTAGATTGAAATTTGGAATAGTAACTACTTTATAGAAGTTAAGATATTGTATAAATGTATCTGTGTAAATGATTATTAGCTAGTCCATGATGTTCATATTTAATTTCTTTTGAAATTGTCCCGTACTCATTTTGTAGTTTATCTTTAAGAGATTTAATCACGTAGAAACTAAGGCATTAAAAAGAAATCTAAAAAAACACTACATCTGCATAGCAATTTTCCATGACATACCGGGTCCAAGATAGAGGTAGATATTTGTGAAAATATAAAATTGAAAGAATGATTGAGAGAAATGATATTACCGGGTCCAAGGTAGAGGAAGATATTTGTTAGTAGTTATTCATGTTTGCACTATCTGTGACTTCAATTGATGTGAAGTTGAATAATTGAGAAAGTAGTAGAAGGACTTGCAGTTATTATTATTTGTTTGGAATAAAAGGCATGAAAATGTTTGAATATTGTCCAGCCACGAAACAAAATAAGTGCATGTTAGAAGCATATGGGTGGCAGTTTAAGTGTCAAGCAGTTAACATAGATTGGAGCAGTTAAAATTTATAAGGGTAAAGTTGGGAAAAAATAGGACAGACCAAATGGGTGTATCCTCTTTATATATTGTTATAGATTATGATTTTATTTGGCATTAAAAACGAATATGTTTTGACTTATGAGTTTTATTTGCCAAATAAAAGAATTTTTCAAAGAAATATAAGGGATACTAAACCCAATACAAAGAAAAAGGAAGTTTTGATCAGTCAAACATTATCCTACAGCCACACACTGTTAATACACAATAAAGGGTTGTCAAACCAATCTAAGAAGTTAGAGTGAATACAAATATTACAACTAGCTCTAAACAAATTCCACAAGAAAAGTTTAACTAAATAAACTAGCTCATTCTCATTAAGGAAATCTCATTTGAAAAGGATAGCATTCCTAGCTATCCAAAGACTCCAAACAACTAAAACCAAAAAACATTCTAAAAACCTTAGTCATTCTTCCAATGAACAAAATATCAATGTTATAGAATATCAAAGTTGCAGAAGTGGACTAAAATAGAAGTTGAAATTGAGAAGTGGTCTAGAATAGAAGTGGAAACAAGAAAGCCGTCATAACCCAACAAAGCCAACACGTGACGCCAAATGGATGAAGCAACTGGACAAAACAAAATAAGATGAGCAACAAATTTTTCATGATAGAAACAAAAAGGACAGACCAGATCATAAGAACAATTGATAACTCAATATTTTTTAAACTCGAACCGAATCGGGAGCCTATTTAGAAGGAGTCCACACAAAACTGAACAGTACTAAGAATATTTGCTTTCCAATTGATCTTTAGCGCTTGAGAAAGGGAAGACGAAATGGAGAACTCAGAATAAGAATGGTAATGAAGTATTGAGTAAGCTTATTTCACCAAGATTTCTTTGGGATTGCAACGTCAAACAAAAGAATCAATGAGCTCAAGGCTAGGATTAACCTCATCTAGAATGCAGTAAATAGAAATTAGATCTGACTTGGTAGGTTCTGAAAGAGACTCATAACAAATATTCAAGTTCTAGGACCATGAGCCTTCCGACCAACACCTAAAGAACCCATGAAAGACAAAAACTTTACTAGAGAGGGACATGTACTTGAACCCCAGGGTACAAGGTTTGATTCCCATGAAAGGCAAAAACTTTACTAGAAAGGGGGGGGGGTAAAGAAGATCGTGAGGTAATAGTGCCGAGATTGCCTTGCGAAGGGCTCGGGCTATTACAACATTGGCCTGGATTGGCAAAATAAGTTGAAGGCTTATGTCTCGTTGACGCCTCGATAACCTGGCAGATTTTTAAGTTGGGAGTTCGGCTACAATGGTACCACATGCATGTACATTTGTTGAGTCACATTCATTTTTGTGTATTTGAATGGATGTGTATTTGAGTTGATGCGTATTTGAGTTGATGAGTTGATAAGTTTTTATGAACTGATTCTAATATATACTATTTATCCTGATTTCCATTATATTAATAAGTTATTATATAAAGTTGTTATTGCATGTTAATGAAAAAGTTGTTATAATATGTTAACAACATAATTGTTGTAAATGTTGTATGAATGGTTGTGAAGTAATAATTTTATATACTGTACTCTGAGTCTAATATATTATTTATCATACACTTAATTATATGGTTTGATATCTCACACATTCTGTTTGAATGTTACCCCTATGTTGGTAACGCGCAGACAATCCTAAGTGAAGGTTGTTTACCTTCAGTAGTTTGAGTCTGGTGTTGGTCGCTCTGATACATAACACTCGGGGGGATGAACGCATGTTGTTTTATTGTTGAATTTACTTCAGTTGTTGAATCTTAAGTTTATTACATGAAGTACTTATTGTTATGAAGTTGTTTTTAGCTGAACAAAATATGTTATATAATTAAGCTGAAGGTTGTGAATCCGCTGCGTAGTATTAATAAAAGTTGTTGTTATTTGTTCATCCAATTTTAAAGTGTTATGTAGCTGTATTACATGAGATTGAATTATATGTTGATTGTTTTTAAAGTTGAGAAATGTAGCATCTCATTGTACGTTGTACTTTGATTTTATTAATATTCGTTGGATAGAAATGGGGTGTTACATAAATAAATAAGAAGTAATGATCAACATATCCACATAATGACAAAGGAAAACAAAACATGGATCATCTAAACATGGTGAGAAAAATGTTAAACACTAACATGGATCAACATGCCTAAAATTGAGGATGGACAAGTATTGAGCATAGGGATTTCGCAAGTAAAAAGCACGCGTCGATGCATAACTCTTGGAGGTCGACCTCCATTAAGCTGAAAAAAGAAAAATGCTGGAAAAAGTATTCTACCTTTTGGAGGTTGATGCATGACCTCTGGAGGTCGACGCATATTGAAGCAAAAAGTGAAAAATGCTTTTTTTGAGGGTGGAGGTCAACGCATGGATGGCTATGAGTTGACGCAAGCTGTGCAGAATCGTCGTGAAAACTCAACAATGTTAAATTCCAACTTTCTCATTTTTTCACCAAAATCAAAAAGTGAATATAGCTTTTCACTTGAAATTTCATGAGGATTTCAAATATGGCATTTAATTTGAATGAAACTCAAATAATTACACTATATCTACGAAAAACCAAAAAAAAACCTAAAAAACTCAAAATGAAATTAAATAGCATACACACGATATTCGCAACAAGAATGGGTTGAAATGATGCCTGAATGTATGAGTTCAAAGTATGTAAAAAGTACCTATTGGAGTAGTTCCAATGCCTCTTCAAAAGTTGTTACAAATGAAAAATGATGATGCTTACAACTTCTTTGGGTCTTGAGGAACACAATGATGTGCTTAGTTTGCTCTGAGATGGTCTAAATTGTTCTGACCAAGACAACTTGCAAGTGAGGAAAGTTGGAGTTGGATGATGGTGATTTTGGTGTTGTAGATGGGAACTTCTACAAACACAAGTCTGGTTATGATGTATTGATGGTGATTAAATGAAAAAGACACTAAGAACTTGGAGGATTTGAGAATTTGAAACTTTGGATTTCAAGCTTCTTTAATGGAGTTTTGAGAGGGATTTTTGGTGTAAAATATGGTGTGTCGGTGAACTGATATGTGTTGGCCTTTTATAGAGGTATTGTGAGATATTGGAAATGGATTTGTTATGATTTCAAAAGTTATGGAAAGAAGGCATTATCCTCTACAACGTTGATGTTGAATACTTAAAGAGAATACTTTTATATCATGGAGAAAACTGGTCACGGAATTAGATTTTTCATCTGAAAAACACTCAGAAAATTCCTAAATGTTTGGACAATTTCACAACTTCAAGGTACCATTTTTTCATGATCCCTAAATCCAATGTGTGACGAATTTGAACCTGATTTTTTCATTAAGATGTTGTATGTAATATGGTCTTGAGATATTTCCCTTGTTTGCTCAAAATGGATGCTTAAGGCATCATGGTGTTGCGGACTTACTCCATACTGATTCTTATGCCAAGCACTTCTTTAGAATACATGTGTATGTTTTTCCAATCGAACATAGTATGTGTTGACACATCTCTATCTCCAAGGGCTAGCTTTAACTTCCTCAATTAGATAAAGATTTTCAATTGGATAGCTTTTTTAACACTGTAATAGCTAATGTTCAAACCTTTCATGCTTGAAATTTGATTTTAGTTTAAGTATATAAGGTTACTCCTCTTTTTCTGATGGTGTGTCGTCCATAGAGTTGTGAAACATGGCTGACAACAAGAGCATGACAATTCCTGCACATGTGAATGTGATATATGCATTGCCTCAGACTCCCATCACTAGAATGGCTGCCTTTGCGAGTCGCGAAAATGCTGTAAAGTTGTGGAAATAAATATCTAACATTTTATGATACACTACTTAGATGTTTATCTGATATGGAAACATGTTGATATTGATATATCTACTAATATGCTTTGATATTGGGCAAATTAGGTTTGTGAATGGGAATTTGTGATCCTCCATCTGCGACTGCCATTGATTTGTAATTTCTACAACATTAGAAAATTGTGATTGACATGTCTAATCCTAATCTCTAGGCAGTTAATTATAGTCAATAGTGGGGCGATTGCGGCGGTATGGAGGGGAGCAGCCACATCCGACAACAACACATCACTATTGTAGCTGCATCAGATGCATTTTTTATGTTAAAATGATGGCTACTTTATTTTGTTTTTGTTTTCAATTGATGTTTTTCAAGATTGTGATTCCTTTGTTAAAAAAATATAGTGTTCTTACCAATATTTTTTTCCTTTTCGTTTTTGCTTATAGAATATTGTTGAAAACGATGAAGCCTTTAATCTAGAAAGAGTTGAACCTAATACAAACATGTGCATTATTTCTGTTGAAGGTTGGATAGGCACTATTTCTCTTTATGAGGCGGTTGACAAAAGTATCATGTATTCGAGATCAATGAGCATCCCAAATTCTGGTATTGAAGGCATGGTCTGATGTAGCACCAGATATGCCAATGAATTTTCTTGTGGTTCTGTTTATTCTCGTAAGGAATTTTCAGCCGGTCAGAAGACTAGTTTAGGTGTTGGATCAGGCGATGCGTTTGTGTTCTAGTCGAGAGGCTTGGTGTTTTATTCCTGCATGTGGTGGAGTATCTTGTCTACGACGGCTTCAGTTAGAATAATTAGTCGAGGTGCAGGATGTGTTAGCATGATTTGTTGTTGCTGTTATCAGCGTGATTTGGGGTATTGTATTATTTCTTATGTCTGTTGTTCATTCCCCTATGTGAAATAACTTCACCAAGTTCACTAAGATGTTCATCAATCCACAGTACGTCTATTTTTCAAAAACAGCGCCTAATATTGGTAATGGCCTACGAGACCACCCTACCTATTTAAGAGATGAAATATTTAGGAACCAATGACAAGTTTCATAAAATAAACAATTAAGAAATTTGAAGTTTCAAGTTTTAGTGATGATAAATGATGCATTGAATCGATAATATTATAATCTTAAAAAATGCAAGTTAAATGGTCAATGCCATCTATGAATTATATCAACTTTCTTTTATTACATTTTTAGGACATTTTTTATTATAATTGAATTTAAATGTTAAATGTTAAATGAATTTTTTGTGATATTATGTTAAATGTTAAATGTCATCTACTAATAATTAAAATAAATATTTTCAATTGATACATGCAAACAAAGTTGAATAAAATGTTTGTATTTATTAATATAAATTAAATAAATCATTAAATAAATTAAAATTTTAATAAACATCATTTACTTTTAATGTAAAGACTATATGAAATGGAAAAAATTAAAATACTTATTCAAATATAGAAAGTTAGTTTATAAATATATGTTATTAGTCTAATTATGTGTCAAATAATTCTTATGGGTCAATGTCATATCCCAAAATTTGCCCTCCTCTTTTCATCTTCAATAACTCAAGGTTCAAGGGTTTATTCAGACGACATTCTCCTAATCGAGGACCTCCTAAACTAGGGTTTGCAATTTATCAAAAGATTTTGAATCTCGAAGGCCTCAAATGGATTTCAAGGTGTCTCATATGTCTAAAGGTATCTCTATGTCAATTATCACGCTTCTATTCCAAGGATTGTGCACCCAATGGCTCAGATGATCAATAATCGACTATGCTGACCTAAAAGTCAACCATAGTCAAAATACAGTCAAACTTCGAGATTTTTGGTCAACATCAAGTATGTGAGGTTATATCCATCATTTGATCAAAGGCTGATCATGATCCATCAATAAAAACTCAGAAATGAACAAATGCAAAGGTTCAAATTAGGGTTTTCTGTAGGAGAAAGTCAACTCAACTTTGACCGGTCATAACTCTCGCATGGTTTGTCAAAAATTCTCCAACCAAAGCCTATTCTCAAGGAAATTTCATCCTCTACAACTTTGATGTTAGGCCCAAAATCAAGAAATGCACCATTTGGGAGATATGGACAAAAACATTACAGGTCCTTTCGAAAGTCAATAAAAACACCTTTTGAGTCAATGCTCATAACTTGAACATGGAAGCTTCAATCGAGATGAAACAAAAAGGGTCATTTAGAGGACACTTTGGGCTTTCTAAAATGATAAAGAACACCTCCATAGGGTTAAAATTGAGAGAAATATGCATGGTTAAATTTGAGCAATTTTCAAGGGATGCATAAAACTCTAATTGAACAAAACTTGGATTTTTGGTTAATGGGCCTAGAATTTTGATTCCAAACATATCCATAGGCCTTTTAAATCATCTCTAAGTAATTATTCTATTTTTATAATATTTATTTTTATTTATTTGAATTATAATTCATTTGAATATTAATAAATCATATAAACTTAGAATAATTTGTTTTAAATCAAAATTGGTTTTTCTAATCAAATATAATTAACCAATATTTCAAATATATGGTTTAAAATTATGGCAAGAGAAATTTGATCAAAATTAAAACTAAAATAGAAAGTTTTTTATGATAATTTCTAAAGGAAATTGTATTTTTCTCATAAGGCAAAAACCAAGCCCAATACAAACCCTAATGCAGCCATATATATGCTAAAAAGATTCAGAAGCAAGGGAGGACGAAAGGGAGGTGGAGGAGCAAGGGTTCATGCTTTCAAAAGTTTCTCAAAACTAGGGCATAATATTTCATCGTGCATGGCCGTTCCCATGGCATTCTAAGCCTTGAATCGACCTCTTGCACTATTCAGAAGATCATCCCAAGCAATTGTGAAGGTCAGAACGTCGCATATCATTCTCACTAAGGTTGCACCGGTTTGTATCTTTCTTGGAATTCATATTTTTCGTGCAGACCGTTTCAATCGATTTTGTGTGCATATACTTGTTTATGCTTGTGTTTAGAGTAGCATAGATGGTCTCCTTTTAAGCTTTGATGCAGGGATAACGTTGTGCCATGGCTAGGGCACAACCATGTGCAAGCTTCGAGTTCCAAGAGGTAAGCCGTTTCAGAGGAAACAAACCCCACCAATGGATTCAGAGGAGGTTATTCAGTGGATCTGGGCATGACTTAGATTTTTATAACGCGTTTTGTTTGAATTATAATCATTGCAAGGATTCGAAGGATTATTGGCAGGTAAATCTGCAACAGTTTTCACACATAAATCCGCAGGTAATGCTGTTGAAGAAGATGAATAGTGCACCAGGAGGGTGGATTACGCGTGGGACATCCTGTGTGGTTCGTCTGCATTCTTTGACTCTTTCTATCCATATGGCGCGTGCTTGTTCGCGAGTCAAAGAAGGACTCTTCTCTTTCCCTTCGCGATCGGACGAAACTGGATATGGAGGGCCCACGTTGAATGCTTCGTTGGCTGCGAGCATTACCAGGTTTATTTTATATATTATTGTTTCTATGTATACTATGTACGAATAACATATATTGGTTGGCGTGGTCAAAGAAGGGATATGCAACATACAAGGCTGGGGTTCGAACCCTGGCCACCACAGCTTATTTTTATTGACTAACAATCCACAGATCCCATACGCGCACCCCACGAAAAGGGCACCATACACCCTCAACTAACCACCATCAGATCTCCCATGATCCAAATCTAACGCCCCAAAAGTGTGGGTCCTCCATACACCTTCAAAGGCCAGCAACATAGGATTATGTCCAGGTTTTTCTATATATTTCTTTTTATTTATCTAAGTTATTTAGGTTAAATAATAATTATTTTTATTTAATTTAATTTATTTAGGGTTAGATATATAATTAGTATATAATTATTTAGGATTTCTCCCGATTTATTCAATTATCTCGACTATTCGATTTAATTGTTTTAGTTAATTTAATTAACATTATAACTCACAAAAACCCTATAAAGGTGTAAGTATTAGGGTTCGCCCAATCCCATTGGCCACTTGGCCGAAGTTTTTAGGATTTAATTTGTTACTCGTTCCGACTAAACCTATTGGTCGCAATGATTAACAATCGATTAATTTAATTAATCAAATCCAATAAGAAAAACATCAATTCTAACTTCCCCTTTTACGGATAAATGACGGATGAATATCTATTTCATCCCGCCTTCGAATTAGTCGACTCTCTATCTCGTACTGATCAAATATCTGAATAAAGCAATTTAATTACAAAATTAAAATACATTTAATTTGCTGCCCGCGACGATCGAATCTATCGATCTGAGTAACCAGCAATGCCCCATTAATCCGTTAGCTATACTGATCAAATCTATTGATCATCGCAACTAACGGTGACATATTAAACCGGGGTTGTACGCCCAAAACCTTCAAAACACACTAAACCACGACACTACGGATTTTCATCCTTTTCAATCAGGCAATTCAAAATGCCTTTCAAATCACAATTTCAAAAACTACGATAGGCCATTCAAAAAAGCCTTCAAACAACCTCATACTAATTCTAAGGCGTACAACCCTGTGCCCGAACTACGTTGACTCTGATTCTCCATAAGGAGATACGTAGGCACTTGGATAACCAAGGCGAGTCCCCCTCCCTAAAATCTCAATTCACTTTAAATCATAATTTTGCCCTTTTCACTTCTTTAGCTATTATCCTAAATATTTTAGCCATAAGCCTTAACTTTAGATACAAACCTTAGGAAAGGGTTGAGGGTTCCTAACACCTTCCCTCGACCTGATTATGATAATCTTACCCCGATCTCTATACTGCGTAGGGTTTCCTATTCGCCCTTCAGAATAGGTGGCGACTCTAAAACCTTTAATTTTAGGGCATGTTGCTACAGCTGGCGACTCTGCTGGGGAGAACACTTAATGGTGAATTATTATGCTCCTAGGTTTTAGTAGAGTTTAGGTTTTTGGCAAACTTTTTTAGGTTTTTGGCGAACTTTTTTAGGGTTTGGCAAATTTGCCAAAATTAGGGTTTTGGAGTAGGATTTAGGTTTTATTTCTTTTCTTTTTATATTTAAATACTTAAATTTTTATTTATATATTTATTTATAATTTCTATGGATTTAGGGTTTTATATTTAAATATTTAAACTTTTATTTATTTATTCATTTACAATCTCATTCATTTATATCAATTCGATTAAATATTTCTGTTAATTGAATATTTGGTATTTTTACCACATTCTTGGGATATATGAATTTCTGTCAAGCCTAAGCGTGGGGATTATATTTAAGACCAGAGGGGAATTACATCGCCTACGAGTCTTATTATAATTCCACTCAGAGTGGGTTGAATATCCGGAAAGGTCTGATACGAGGCTTGACCTTGTTAAGGGCTGGACTTGGTATTTAGCAGATCTCTCTGGGAACCTACCCCTAAAACTCGAACCTCATGGATAAATGAGTTGTTCTAAAATCCAAAGAGACAAAAAGTCTCGGCGGCTACGAACGACCCGATGAGACCTTCTAGAACATACCAATGGGAAGGGTAGGCACCCTAAGCCGTTACGTCGAACCTATGAACCTAGGGCTTATGTGCTTACGTGCTTATTATATATATGCAATTTATATACTGCGAATGCCTTGCATTCTAATTTTTGCAGGTATTCCTACGCGTTCCCTGGCCTACAGGGACTCTAATTCCAAGACCATGTCCTTCCCACGAAGGGCATCTACATTTATGCACGTTGATTGGCCTCCCGATGGCCATGAGACTTAGTGACTGTCATGAACAGTCACCCCGCGCCTGCATCTACGCACTTCCTAACCTGTAGGGTGTTTCCTTTTATATTTTTGTATTCTTATAACTACGTGTCTTTCCCACGAAGGACATCTTCGTTTACGCACGTCAACTGGCCTCTCGATGGCCATGCGATCCAGTGACTACTTTGAACAGTCACCATGTGCTTACATCTACGCAGTCCCTAGCCTGTAGGGACTCTATTTCTAAAAATCGCACCCCTCATATGGAGGACATCTTCGTTAACATACGTCAATTGGCCTCTCGATGGCCATGCGATCTAGTGACTGTCTTGAACGGTCACCCCATGCTTACTCCTACGTACTCCCTAGCCTATAGGAATTTTCTTTTACATCCATGTGTTTTCACAACGACGCGTCCTTCCCCAAAGTACAACTTCATTAGCATGCGTTCGATTGGCCTCTCGATGGCTATGAGATCTAGTGACTGTCCTGAACGGTCACTCCATGTTTGTTTCCGCGCACCCTCTAACTTGTAGGGTTTGGATTCTCATCTATACATCTTTCATCCCTAGCCTGTAGGGATTTCACTTCATTCGATAGCGTCCTTATATAGGTCGTGTTCCGCATAGAGAACCTTCCCACTAAGGACAACTTAATTGGTACACGTCGAACAGCCTCTCGATGGCCATGAGATTTGGTGACTGTCATGAGCGGTCACCATCCGCTACCTTCTGCCTACTCCCTAATCTAAGGGATTTCCATTTGCGTGTCATAACATCTATCTTGCAAGGATTTCACTAGGGTCTAATGTCGCCTCTAAGGCTATCCCTAGGATCATATGTCACACGTATGCATTGCATACACGGAGTTATAATACAAGGAGTCTCTCGCATACGCATGCATTCGCATTTTCATGCAGTCATACATTTGCATCTACATTTGCATTTCTATCTTCACCCGCATCCGCGCCTATCGCGCTAGCCGATTTCCTGAGACTCACAAAGATAATCAAAGGATCATAAACTATGGAGAAAGGAGGATGAATTGTCGAGAACGAACTTGGTCTCACAAGGAGAAAAAAGATGTCTTTCACCATGCCAGCCGCATGTCCACACCTTGTCGTAATAGGATTATAAATACAACAAAGGATATCGTAGAGCAAGGATTAGTTCAATCAAAAGAGTTCCCTCATAGATACACTCAAGGGGTATCTAGTCATAAGGGGGTTCATCTATGAACATAGCAAAACTTACATGGACGCTCTACGATAACTTGGGGGCAAGGGTCAGTCCAGCTGGGGTAATACCTTGAACAAAGATGCCTATTTACAATGGAGGAAAGGCGACATATGTTAACTCCTCACCAAGGGGAAAAAGGGTCATAGGTGTTCTCTATCAATCTACGGGCTCTAAAGGTTACAAACGGTGTGATACTATCCTTAGAAAAAGCAAAAGAGGTTTAGTCAAAGGAAACTCATGAAGTTCCGATACGACGAAAACCCGCCGCTAACAATTTATTCTCGACAGGTTTGACGTGCCCAAGGAAAATTCGAGGTTGCCCTTTACTTCTACAAGTTCATCAACTAAGGAGTAAAACAAGGTCGACGGATCTACAAAGGATATTGTCCCTAGGATCAATAGGTGTTTATCATGTCAGAATTTCAACCCTTACAATCAATAAGTGTTACTCAGGATAAAAGTTGTACCTTCGGATTAGCAATTCTAATGGGATGACCATGCAGGTTTTGGAGTCAATCGATTCACTCGCATGCTTCTATTCTATTCTATTTCCGATTTAAGGTTATTAACGAACTTAAGGGAGAATGACGAGTACAAATAACTAAATCCAACTAAACATATGCTTTCAAGGTAAGACCGAACCGAGGATGTACAGGCATTGTTTCAACTCCCAAAAAGTGGAGATATAAGGATGTTAACCCTCGTTACCCCCTCGAGCCAGGAGTTGGAGTTTGTTTCTGCTTTTCAAATAAACCTTGATTTCAACCAGGGGCAGGGTAGATTTCGATTAATTCAATGGTGTACTTTCGTTGTCAAGAGAATCAGTCAATCCAAGCAAAGATTCAAGCATAAGTATCAAGCAAAACAAAAGGTTCAAGCATATCTTCTTCCTCGCATTCATCCAAGAATGAGGGAGCAATGGAAACAACATCTTCTTCCTCAATATATCATTCAAGATCAAGGACATATCAAAGTCGAAGCTTGCAAACCAGGGTCAACATGGCAGTCACAACATTCAATATCCAAAGATCAAACCTCAAAAGAAGCTTTCAAAAGAAGAACGCCCGCTAAGTCAAAATGGAAAATTTCATGAAAGAAAACAAAAACGACTTAGGCAAAAATTTGGGCATCCCGATGGATCAAATTCAAAGGAATTGGTTCATGCAAAAATAAGGGATAAAAACAAAGGAGAAATACAAAGGATAATCTTGTGACTGCTAAACCATCAAAGCTTCACATCAACGCTTGGATCTTTACAACATTTTTATCAGTGCTTGGATCTCTACTAAGGCTTCTGCTTAACATCGAAACTAAAACGATTCTCTTACAAACAAAACACATTCATTGGATTAGGCGAACTTTAGGATCTGGAGAACATCAAGGAGAAAGGGGTGGGTTAAATAAAATTTTGAGCCTTATATCCATTGTTTCTTAAAACATGAACCAGGCCAAGTTACAACATTTAAAAGTCCTAATTGAGGCGAGGTTAACCACGAAAGCATATTAAGCAGGATTCTATTATACTACTCCTAAAGTTTGTTAAAACTATTTTTAACCACTGCGCTTCTTCAAGCATTCATTTCTAATCATCCAGTCCCAATTCATAACGGACTTCGATTTCAAAACTTGCATACGCATCGCATTGGAGTTACTTCTGAAAGGGTACAACTTCATATACGAATATACACATAGCATCGAGGAAATCTCGAAATTGGTTTAATCAAAGGTGATCACTTCTAATAAAGACTCTGGAATGGGGGAACCACGTCTAATGGGTTCTCCTAAACAGCGGCAAAATTTCAAGGATCACAGGGGCATACAATCAAGGATCCTATTCACTAGGGGCATTCTTCCTAAGGTTCAATCGACTTGGGTCATACCTCGAAGCAATAACAAACAGGGGCATGTCAAACATGGGAAGAAATCAAATTCAAAAGGATAGCACACTATGGATAACCCTCCATATCCTGGGGATCAAGGACATACCCCTTCAATCTAAAAGTTGAAGCATACGACAAAGCCAAAATGGGGCAAGGCGCACAACATAAGGAAAAGGCGTTCTCACACTCTACAAACATCGAACAAATCTTTCTGCTAACTACGATATTCAAAGTTCAAAAAATAGGTATTGGGGAATCGCACTAGCATCCAACAACCTTACAACTCCAGCGAACTATATACGCTTTGGTTATTAACAACCTATCATTGGAGCATCATGCAAATACATATAAGTCACGCATTACATACATTTGGATGATACATTGCACCATACCTTTTCAGGTAGTCTTATTTAAGACAAATCCTATGATCCTTTCTAGGAACCTCTTTAGGTAGTCTTTTTCAAGACATTCTTTTCTACGAACCTTTTCAGGTAGTCTTCCCTAAGACAATCATCGTCATTTCCAAGAACCTTTTTAGGTAGTCTTTTTAAGACAAATCCTACGAACCTTTCTAGGTGGTCTTTTCTAATACATTCATCGTCCTTTCCAAGAACCTTTTTAGGTAGTCTTTTAATACATTTTTTTTAGCCTTTCCAAGCAGTCTTCTTTAAGACATTCCTCATCTGTTGCTAAAAAACCTTTTCAGGTAGTCTTCTTTAAGACAAGCCTTACGATCCCTTTTGGGAACCTTTTCAAACAGTCTTCTTTAAGACAAACCTTACGATCCTTTTCAGGAACCTCTTCAGGTAGTCTTCTTGAAGACATTATTTTTCTAAGAACCTTTTCAGGTAGTCTTCTTTAAGACATTATTTTTCTAAGAATCTTTTCAGGTGGTCTTCTTTAAGACATTATTTTTCTAAGAATCTTTTCAGGTAGTCTTCTTTAAGACATTATTTTTCTAAGAACCTCTTCAGGCAGTCTTCTCTAAGACAATCACCGTCATTTTCTAAGAACCTCTTCAGGTAGTCTTCTGTAAGACATTCTTTTTCTAAGAGCCTTTCTAGGTAGTCTTTTCTAAAACATTCACTGTCCTCTCCAAGAACCTCTTTAGGTAGTCTTTGTAAAACATTTTCAGCCATTCCAGGTGGTCTTCTTCAAGGAAAATTTCTATCTATTCTAAGAACCTTTCCAGGTAGTCTTCTTTAAGACAAATTTCTATCCATTCTAAGAACCTCTTCAGGTAGTCTTCTTCAAGACAAATTTTCATATCCATTCCAGAAACCTTTTCAGGTAGTCTTATAGAAGACATTACTTCGTTCCACTCGCTACATCAATCAACATATACATAAGCATAAGCATTACCCGCATACATAAACATTACCAAGCCAACATAAGCATAGCCGTGGTGTAGGTGAAAATATGGAGTAAATAAGTTCAACGCGTTCAATAAGGAGATAAAACCTTGGGATTGACATCAGCATCAACATACATACATACGCATTAGCATATGCATATCATCTAGTGCATTCAAATACTACAAAAGCCCAGTTTCCAACCCTCGTGTTATGATTGGTGTATTTTCCGACCCACGTGTCGTGAGATTTCCAACCCTCGTGTTGTGAAAAGTGTATTTTCCGACTCTTGAGTCGTGAATATTTGACATGCTATTTTCTCCGACCCTCGAGTCGTGAGTCTCCAAACAGGTGAATCTTTTTCATGCAGGTAAGTTTGCTAGAACTATAGCAAATGATTACTCTTATGCAGGTACGCTTGTCAGAACCATGGCAGGTAATTCCTTTGGTGCAGGTGAAATATGTCCAAACCAGGGCAAATGATCCAAATGGTGTAGGTGAAATTTGTCCGAACGGGCAAATGATCCAAATGGTGTAGGTGAAATTTGTCCGAACCAGGGCAAATGATCCAAATGGTGCAGGTGAAATTTGTCCGAACTAGGGCAAATGATCCTATTGGTGCAGGTGAGTTTGCTATAACCCTAGCAAAGGATCCTATTGGTGCAGGTGAGTTTGCTATAACCCTAGCAAATAATCCTAATGGTGCAGGTGAGTTTGCGATAACCCTCGCAAATGACCCTATTGGTGCAGGTGAGTTTGCGATAACCCTCGCAAATGATCCTAATGGTGCAGGTGAGTTTGCTATAACCCTAGAAAATTATCCTAATGGTGCAGGTGAGTTTGCTATAACCATAGCAAATGATCCTATTGGTGCAGGTGAGTTTGCGATAACCCTCGCAAATGATCCTATTGGTGCAGGTGAGTTTGCTATAACCCTAGCAAATTATCCTAATGGTGCAGGTGAGCTTGTTAGAATCATAACAAGTGATCCCTCTTACAAGTCATCGCTATGTAAGATTCAGGCTTTAGCAGGACGGTTCTTTTTTCTCACGCTCGAGCACAAGGTTTTACAAAAGGTTTCTTCAATTGGGTTTATCACGTGAGTCCCTCGGCAGTGATATTCTCTAAAACATCATCAATAACAAACAAAGGTTTTATTTTTTCTTTTTCAGAATTACTAACATACTTCAATTAACATAACTAACAATCATGCATCATTCAACTAACATACCTTATTCATACATAGTGCATATACATACATGGCTCTCATTTATTTTTGGGAAGCTCATTGCATCATACATCGCATGTATCATAACATTGCATAAAACTCAGGTTGCCTTTTTAGGCCGTGCTACAATCAAAGCACCTGGTTCTTTTCAAAAGCGTCTGCTTCACGTTCTAGAGGAAAAAAGGGGTATCTACCTTGGGGGTCATCTGCAAGCCCATATCCCACGGAACTTCTTCCTAAACAAATGCAAATTTCAGGGCATTCTCAGTGTTCAATCATCTTCTACCTTTAGATCACGATAGGCAGACGTGCCTATC
This sequence comes from Vicia villosa, assembly GCF_029867415.1. NCBI lineage: Eukaryota > Viridiplantae > Streptophyta > Magnoliopsida > Fabales > Fabaceae > Vicia > Vicia villosa. The sequence goes on along the minus strand of NW_026706720.1, from coordinate 39,621 downwards.
TGACTCTTCAGGTTTAAGAAGATTGAACAGGGGCAGCTGCCATACCCCAAAATTTGCCCTCCTCTTTTCATCTTCAATAACTCAAGGTTCAAGGGTTTATTCAGACGACATTCTCCTAATCGAGGACCTCCTAAACTAGGGTTTGCAATTTATCAAAAGATTTTGAATCTCGAAGGCCTCAAATGGATTTCAAGGTGTCTCATATGTCTAAAGGTATCTCTATGTCAATTATCAAGCTTCTATTCCAAGGATTGTGCACCCAATGGCTCAGATGATCAATAATCGACTATGCTGACCTAAAAGACAACCATAGTCAAAATACAGTCAAACTTCGAGATTTTTGGTTAACATCAAGTATGTGAGGTTATATCCATCATTTGATCAAAGGCTGATCATGATCCATCAATAAAAACTCAGAAATGAACAAATGCAAAGGTTCAAATTAGGGTTTTCTATAGGAGAAAGTCAACTCAACTTTGGCCGGTCATAACTCTCGCATGGTTTGTCAAAAATTCTCCAACCAAAGCCTATTCTCAAGGAAATTTCATCCTCTACAACTTTGATGTTAGGCCCAAAATCAAGAAATGCACCATTTGGGAGATATGGACAAAAACATTACAGGTCCTTTCGCAAGTCAATAAAAACACCTTTTCAGTCAATGCTCATAACTTGAACATGGAAGCTTCAATCGAGATGAAACAAAAAGGGTCATTTAGAGGACACTTTGGGCTTTCTAAAATGATAAAGAACACCTCCATAGGGTTAAAATTGAGAGAAATAGGCATGGTTAAAATTGAGCAATTTTCAAGGGATGCATAAAACTCTAATTGAACAAATCTTGGATTTTTGGTTAATGGGCCTAGAATTTTGATTCCAAACATATCCATAGGCCTTTTAAATCATCTCTAAGTAATTATTCTATTTTTATAATATTTATTTTTATTTATTTGAATTATAATTCATTTGAATATTAATAAATCATATAAACTTAGAATAATTTGTTTTAAATCAAAATTGGTTTTTCTAATCAAATATAATTAACCAATATTTCAAATATATGGTTTAAAATTATGGCAAGAGAAATTTGATCAAAATTAAAACTAAAATAGAAAGTTTTTTATGATAATTTCTAAAGGAAATTGTATTTTTCTCATAAGGCAAAAACCAAGCCCAATACAAACCCTAATGCAGCCATATATATGCTAAAAAGATTCAGAAGCAAGGGAGGACGAAAGGGAGGTGGAGGAGCAAGGGTTCATGCTTTCAAAAGTTTCTCAAAACTAGGGCATAATATTTCATCGTGCATGGCCGTTCCCATGGCATTCTAAGCCTTGAATCGACCTCTTGCACTATTCAGAAGATCATCCCAAGCAATTGTGAAGGTCAGAAATTTGCATATCATTCTCACTAAGGTTGCACCGGTTTGTATCTTTCTTGGAATTCATATTTTTCGTGCAGACCGTTTCAATCGATTTTGTGTGCATATACTTGTGTATGCTTGTGTTTAGAGTAGCATAGATGGTCTCCTTTTAAGCTTTGATGCAGGGATAACATTGTGCCATGGCTAGGGCACAAGCATGTGCAAGCTTCGAGTTCCAAGAGGTAAGCCGTTTCAGAGGAAACAAACCCCACCAATGGATTCTGAGGAGGTTATTCAGTGGATCTGGGCATGACTTAGATTTTTATAACGCGTTTTGTTTGAATTATAATCATTCCAAGGATTCGAAGGATTATTGGCAGGTAAATCCGCAACAGTTTTCACACATAAATCCGCAGGTAATGCTGTTGAAGAAGATGAATAGTGCACCAGGAGAGTGGATTACGCGTGGGACATCCTGTGTGGTTGGTCTGCATTCTTTGACTCTTTCTATCCATATGGCGCGTGCTTGTTCGCGAGTCAAAGAAGGAATCTTCTCTTTCCCTTCGCGATTGGACGAAACTGGATATGGAGGGCCCATGTTGAATGCTTCGTTGGCTGCGAGCATTACCAGGTTTATTTTATATATTATTGTTTCTATGTATACTATGTACCAATAACATATATTGGTTGGCGTGGTCAAAGAAGGGATATGCAACATACAAGGCTGGGGTTTGAACCCTGGCCACCACAGTTTATTTTTATTGACTAACAATCCACAGATCCCACACGCGCACCCCACGAAAAGGGCACCATACACCCTCAACTAACCACCATTAGATCTCCCATGATCCAAATCTAACGCCCCAAAAGTGTGGGTCCACCATACACCTTCAAAGGCCAGCAACATAGGATTATGTCCAGGTTTTTCTATATATTTCTTTTTATTTATCTAAGTTATTTAGGTTAAATAATAATTATTTTTATTTAATTTAATTTATTTAGGGTTAGATATATAATTAGTATATAATTATTTAGGATTTCTCCCGATTTATACAATTATCTCGACTATTCGATTTAATTGTTTTAGTTAATTTAATTAACATTATAACTCACAAAAACCCTATAAAGGTGTAAGTATTAGGGTTCGCCCAATCCCATTGGCCACTTGGCCGAAGTTTTTAGGATTTAATTTGTTACTCGTTCCGACTAAACCTATTGGTCGCAATGATTAACAATCGATTAATTTAATTAATCAAATCCAATAATAAAAACATCAGTTCTAACTTCCCCTTTTACGGATAAATGACGGATGAATATCTATTTCATCCCGCCTTCGAATTAGTCGACTCTCTATGTCGTACTGATCAAATATCTGAATAAAGCAATTTAATTACAAAATTAAAATACATTTAATTTGCTGCCCGCGACGATCGAATCTATCGATCTGAGTAACCAGCAATGCCTCATTAATCCGTTAGCTATACTGATCAAATCTATTGATCATCGCAACTAACGGTGACATATTAAACCGGGATTGTACGCCCAAAACCTTCAAAACACACTAAACCACGACACTACGGATTTTCATCCTTTTCAATCAGGCAATTCAAAATGCCTTTCAAATCACAATTTCAAAAACTACGATAGGCCATTCAAAAAAGCCTTCAAACAACCTCATACTAATTCTAAGGCGTACAACCCTGTGCCCGAACTACGTTGACTCTGATTCTCCATAAGGAGATACGTAGGCACTTGGATAACCAAGGCGAGTCCCCCTCCCTAAAATCTCAATTCACTTTAAATCTCAATTTTGCCCTTTTCACTTCTTTAGCTATTATCCTAAATATTTTAGCCATAAGCCTTAACTTTAGTTACAAACCTTAGGAAAGGGTTGAGGGTGCTTAACACCTTCCCTCGACCTGATTATAATAATCTTACCCCGATCTCTATACTGCGTAGGGTTTCCTATTTGCCCTTCAGAATAGGTGGCGACTCTAAAACCTTTAATTTTAGGGCAGGTTGCTACAGTCAAATCAAATTCTATCGTTGACCTAAATATTTTTATAAATGATACCTAAAAAATAATATTTGTATACATGAAAAAATATATTATTGGTCTAAAATGTTTCGTTATACAAAAAAAATATCTATTACTGATCTACGTACTTTTATAAACAACGTTATTTTTATATATGGGAGAAAAATTACTATTGATTTAAATATTTTTATAAACGACACCTAAACAAAAATAATATTTGTACACGGAAAAAATCTATTTTTGATCTAAATATTTTTATACACGAAAAATTGTATTTATGATCCAAATATGAAAATGTATGTCACTTATAAATTAATGAAATATATTCTACAATTTAATTATTTTGGCTAAATCTGTCTACAATCTAATTTTTTAACTAAATCAGTATATAATATATGATATAATTTATTTCAATTCCTTTTTTTAATAAAACTATAACTTCTTCATTTTAATTTCATTTTTTCTTTTAAAAAATAAAATTTATTAGTCTTCTCTTATATCCTTCAATTTTATTTACTTTCAATTTAAAATATATATATATATATATATATATATATATATATATATATATATATAAACAAATACGCATATCACACCAAAACCTTCTTCTTTGCGTAAGTGCGAGTTTTTTATTAATATTTATTACGTGACATTATCTATTAAATCAACGGAAAGGAGAATGGTTAGCTTAAAAGAAATTAAGAAAAACCTTAATTTTAAATAAAAATAAAATTAAAATTCATGACTTAGAAATTTCAAACTTCCAATTGATTCATTTACTATTTCTATCTAGTAGGAATAAATAAAGTACTGAAAAAATGATATAAATAAATAGAGACGAAGAAATTTGGTTCAACCGCAAATGGTAAGCCTCACCCACTCACTCACCCAACCATCTCATTCTTCAATGTAACAACTCTTTCCATTTAAAGTTCTTAAAATAATTTAAATATTGAACCATCAATAGTATGAATTAAATTGGGATATTGCTAGTCACAAAAAATGCAAAAAGAGTCAAAGAGTGATATCCCATGTTAAAATAAATATTTACCCAAATTGGGATATTGCTTGTATCATTTTGTCAGTATATGATATCCCATGAATCATTTCTCAAATAAATATTTACCCACCAACAAATGTACGATAATATACCATGTTATTAAATTCACAGGGATACATATCACCAATATATAATTGAGTTTGAGTCATTCTCCTTTGTTTAGAAACGTGCTATTTTTATTTATTTATTTATTTATTTATTACACTTACTTCTTTTTGTAGGTGAAAAGACTAGAGGTTGATATGTTATTGAAGATAGAAGCTTGGCAATTAGACATTTTTAGATTCCCATATAATACTAATAAGACACTCAAATTTGTTATTACTGTACTACTCTAAATGTGCATGCTTTACGCAATAAAAGAGGCTGGATCAACTAAAACGAGTTAAAACACCAACATGTTGAATCACGTTCCCTCCTAATTCTTAATTTTATTTGTGGATTTTTCTATAGATTTGACTTTACTTGTCGATTTATCTGCGGAGCGTATTTTCTGCTCAGGTAAATCTACAAACAACGTCCAATTTACAAGAAAATTCGCATGTAAGATAAATAAAGTTTAAAAATATGTAAAGCGCCAATTCAATTGGCACCCCTATTTAAATATAGGAGGGGCGCCAATTGTCTTTTAGTGTCTATTTCATTTGTATTTTTTTATTTGAAACATAAAAGTATTGAAAGATATGATAAAAATATAAATTTATTGAAATAAAGTATTGAAAATTTGGTTATTTAGGAAAAAAAATTCAAATGGAGAATATATGGGTTAAAAGAAATAAAAAAAACTGAATTTTAAATTAAAAAAAATAAAAATTCATGACTTTTAAAGTTCAAATTTTCATTTGTGTCATTTAATATTTCTAGCTAGTAGAAATAAATGAAGTACTAAAAATGACACAAATTAATAGAAGATGGAGTGAGTTGGTTCAACCGCATAGGGTAACTAGCAAAATAAAGTTCACTCACTCAATGTAACAACTCTTTATATTTAATACTTATGTAACTTTGTCAATACTGAACCATCAATACAATGAGTAACTCGCAAAATGACAAGAGTAAAAGCAGTTTCTTAAAACATTGTACATTATTGAATCATCAAAAGTAGTACGAACTAAATTTGGATATTGTTAGTAAAAAGAAAATGTCATTCTCAAAAAAAAGAGTAAGATGGGAACTGCCATGGTTATAGGAGATGGCATTCTCACTCCTTCCATTTCTGTTCTTTCTCCTATTAGTGGAATCAGTTCATCACATTGCTAACTAAAGAAGTTTTATATCATATACATTGCTCTAGCTAACTTTTATCAAAGTATAGAATCATTTGACATGTTATGTGATTAATTAAAATTAATGTCTTAGATAATATCAATTTGCACACAGCATATAATTCACAATCTGCTTTTTTTTATTTATGTTAGAGCAATGACTTTTCCTCCAAAAAGTAGTACGAACTAAATTTGGATATTGCTAGTAAAAAGAAAATGCAACGTTGCTAAATGATAACCACAATAACTATTTTCCACCAATAATACGCAAGATAGAAACGTTGCTAAATGTTTCTCACAAATGATGTCATTGAACTTTGAAAGATCTAATATGCTCACAAACGAAATGGTGAGATTAGATTTGACAGTGAACTCGAATACATGAATTGTGTCTTGCTCTTCTAGTTCAATGTTAGAGAGGCGTGCCTATAAATATTCCAGCAACCCAATCAATGAGTGTAGAAGGTTAGAAAATCTATAACTAAATGTTTACTTTTGTTTCTTTAACAAGACCAGATGAAATAAATATTAATAAGAGTACTTAAATAAACGAAGTACTAAAAAAACAATGTACATTCTCATTAAGCCCCACCCACTCGGTAAGCCCCACCAACTCCCTCACCCAACATTCTCATTCTATAATGTACATTTAAGACAAATTTTGTATAGTAATGACATCCTATGCTTTTTTGTGCAAATGCAAAGGGTAGGCCTCACCAACCACACACAATAATAATTAATTAAATTTAAGATTTATACAACACCTTATCATGTTTCTCTTTGAAACCCTACAACCAACAAAACTACATAACAGTCACTCACACTGAAAATCATCAAACCTCACCATATCTTCAATCCAACTAACAAGCTCCAAGAACATGGCAATTCAAAAACGTCCTGATTTTCATAGAGCTATAATGCAGAGTAAACAACTTGTAAGTATATCTTGTATTTGTTTGTATATATACCATTTTATTTATTTATTTATGTTTACTTTCTTATGTTTATGTTTTTTATTTCATGTGTTGCAGAGACTTCCCAAGTTTTATGCAAAAAATTATTGGGATGGAACTCCTAATCCAATATTTCTCATACTTCCGAATGGTATTCAACAAAAAATATTTTGGGAAGAACGTGATGGTGATATTTGGTTTCAGAAAAATTGGGAAGGTTTTGCAAAGTTTTTATATGTTAGATATTTATTAACTTTTAAATATATTGGTGGATCATATTTCAAAGTTAAGATATTTAATCAAATTTGTTTAGAAATGAATTATTCTATCATAAGATGTGTAAATGAAGATAGGGAAAGTAAAGAGAGACCTAAAGAAACTGTTGAATTGAGTGATGAGAGTTTAAATGAGATTGAAGAACTTGCACAAACAAAAAGGAGCAAAAATAACAAAAGAAAAAGAAAAGTTGATTCAGATTTGAATACTACTCAACAAAAAATTTCAAGTGAGTTTTCATTCTAATTTTTTTCCAATTTCATGCTTTAATTATTTTTAATAATACCAAGTTCATATTTTTCTTATTCATATTCACTTCCAGAGTTTTATATTTAATTTGGAAACCTAATAAAAATGGATGTAAAATTCTGAAGAGTTTAATTTAATTAAAAAACGATTAAATTTTTTGTTTTGTTTTTAGTATGTTAGCAAAGATCTCTAAAGTTGGAATTAGTATCTAATATAAGTTTAGGATGCATGTGTAGATGAAGTTGCTGGAAGTGAAGAAGGAGTTATAGAAACTGATGAATTGAGCGATGAAAGTTTGGATGAGAGGGAGGAACTTAAACAAACTGGAAGGAGAAAAAATAACAGAAGAAAAAGAAAAGTCGATACCCAACCAAAATTTTCAGGTGAGTTCATCTGAATTTTTCCCCTTCAATTTCATGCTTAATTTATTTATTTTTAATAATTACAACTTAATGTTTTACTTATTCATGTTCTTTTTTTTTAGGTTAAAGTTTCTAATATTTATTCTTATTAAACATTACTTTAATTATAATTAAAATTTTCAATTATTTTAAAAGTTATCCCACTGTGCTATTATTTTAAAAGGGTTTAAAGAAAATTATCAAAATTACTTAAATTGGATAAGTAGGTTTTAAAATAATATGTAATTTATTATTTATATATTTTAAAAAATATTTTATTATAGTAATAATAAATGTAAAATAAGTTTTGTATTGTGAAAAATCTCCAAAAATATTCCAAAATCGTGGTTCTTATTGTTACCAATTAAAAATTCTAAAGTAGGAATTAGTAATTTGTATACAATTATTTTATTTATTTTATTTTGTAGGTAGAATGAGAGAAAACCTGATTAAGGAAGGTAACAATAATAGTCCATATTTTGAAGTTACACTAAAACCATCCTATGCTAAAGGCTATATGTTGGTAAGTATTTTATCTAAAATGTCTATTAATTTTGGTTTTAGTTTATTAGTATTAACTACTAATAAAGGATGGTTCATGAATTTAAACAGAGGATTCCAATAGCGTTTTCGAGAAAATATTTCAAAAAAAGTGCAAGAAAAGCAATGGTAAAGTTTGAGAATGACATGGCTATGGAAGTGATTATCGAGTATAATGATAACAATGGAGGATTTAGTATGAAACGTGGTTGGAAGAAATTTACTGAAAAATATAATTTGAAAATTGGTGATGTTTGTAAATTTGTGATGATTCAAGATCAACCACTTTCATTTTCTATTATCATTACTCGAATTAGAAAGGACAAGAAACATAAGAATTTTTTAGGTATTTCCTTTTCTTTCTTTCATATTTTTGTTTCTTTTTTATTGGTTAAAATATTTTTGAATTATATTTGATTAACATCTTTCATCTATATTCTATTTATAGTCTTATTTTTTTATTCATGAATTGTTATATAGGTGTATCTTGTAGTGATAGTACAGTTATAAAGAAAAGTGTGGGAGAAACTTTTAAAGGAAGACCAAAAGGTATATTCTTCTAACTCTTCATTAATGTAAAGATTTATTAAATGTTTGTAATTTTAATTAGTTCTCTTAATAATTTTTAATCTAAAAAGTTTCTATATTGTATTGTTAAACTTTAGTTTAAAAATACTCACAAATTTTAAATAACGTGATTCTTAAATTAATTTTAGGCATGCTTAAGTTTTAAATAATTTTAAATTTGTGACAGGGCTTTAAAAAATATATAAGAGTTTAAGGATTCAGTTAATTTCTTTTAAATGTAAGAATGTAGTAAGAGACTATTGATATATTCAAGGACATAATTATAAATTTTGAGCAGAGTGACATATCTAAAAATCTCTAACAATTTGGGCACTTTATTTTTAATTTAAAAATTATTTATTATTTGTTGTCACTTGTGTGTTTATGCAGGATCAACAAGTCGTAATGTGATGAACTCGTCATTTAAGCTTTTTGTGAATTGTCTAATTGTCTTTATCCGGTATGAATTACACAAATAACAGTGAATATATATATATATATATATATATATATATATATATATATATATATATATATATATATATATATATATATATATATTTGAGTTTACATATGTAACTCTTTCTTTATATTTATAGACTGTTCCGAATGAGCTTATGAATGGGGCAAAGAAAATTGTGAAGCTTAAAATGAAGGGAAAATCATGGTTGGTAAAAGTTAATTATTATCCGAGTATCAAGCGATCGAGATTAAGTGGAGGTTGGTCAAAGTTTAGGAAGGATTGTATGGTGGAGATAGGAGATACCTGTCTCTTTCAGTTAACTGATAACAAAAATATGGTGTTTGATGTTTCATTTGTAGGAAAGAAGACCTGAGTTGTTGAGTTGTTTGGTATGTTATTTTGTTATGTAAACTGCTATATTTTATATTAGTTCTAAATCGCATTATCATATCAATATTTTGTTATGCTTTTTGGACTGCCTTATACTTTTGATTCATCTCCATCTCTAATCCATTAAAACATGACTTGAATATATAAATACGTCAAATTTTAATTTTAACTCTTATAAAAATAAATTTGATTTAATCATGGTAAAAATATATATATGTTTTGTGCTTTTGTCCTTGTTTTTTTTGTTTCTGTCTTTTAATATTTTTTAATGTTAAAATTAGTTTTGGTCATTTATAGACATTTTGATTTAAGTTCTACAACATATTTTGGTAAAGCCTTTATTATCAAAATGCTTTAGCAATATTTTTGTAATAAGTAACAGTACCACCGGTAACGTTTGATAAATGTTGTAAATATAAACTTTGTGTAACACATGATAAATCTTACTAATGGTATAAAATAAAAGTCAAGCCATTACATTATTTTGGGTGTGCAGTTTTATTTGTTTGCTTTAATTTTCATATTGATGTATCTTCTTAAATTGTATATGTAGATTTTATGAGTTTAATGTACAAATGTTAATGAAAAACATTTTAAATTAACTATTCAATGTACAAATTCAGACTACTAGATATTTCGTCTTGAGTGATGAAAATTTAGGTAGCTATAACTCAAATATTGGCCACTAAATTATTTATTGTGTTATGAATAAATATTATTGTGGATGTCCATATGTATTCTAATCTTTCATCTTCATATTCCCTATTAAGTGGTATAGTAAGGTTATGATTTTTCACCTTCCTAATGTCCTATAAATAAGGTCCACTTTGCAATGTAAATAATACTTCTTGAAGAAGATAATAGAACACCACTTTCTCTCTTACTTTCTCTACTTCATCTCTATATTGTTTTTGGTTAATTTTATAACACGTTATCAGCACGAAGCTCTACCAAACTTGGAAGAAAAAAATTTTGAAGTCCTAAGTGTTAGAGGTAATATTAGGTAATTATTTTATTATTTTTCTTTCTCATTATCCGTGTTGAATTTTGATATTATATCTTATTAGATTATCAATATTCTCTAAATGATTACAAAATAACGTGTTTGTTATATAGTTCCTGAAGAACTTAACAAATATCCATTAAAGATAGTATTAAGTTTGTTATATAGTTCTTGAAGAACATATCAAATATCCTAGAAGGATAATATTGAGTTTGATATATAATTCCTGAAAAACTACAAAATGTGATTGAGTTCATGAAGAACTATTGTGATTGAGTTCCTGAAGAACTACCCACACACAATTTTTTTTTATCACTACGAAGATCAATTGTGATATATAATTCCCGAAGAGTTAAAGTTTTAAAATAAGGATTTATCGCATCTTAAAATATTGTATCTATAATATTAGAAGAATTTCATCATGATATTATTGAATCCTAGAAGGATTGCATCTATACTAATAACATATCCCTGAAGGATTGCTCAAAGAATAATTTTTATTGACCATTGTTTATGGAAATAGTTTGTGATGTGATATTTGTAGAACTAAAGATTATTAAACTAACTCCAAATTATTGTTCAAAGATTGAGTTTAATCGAATATTGTGTTTATCAATAATTGATGAATTCCAGAAGAATTCAACGTTCAATACTTAAGATTATATATATTTTTTAGATTATTGTTTATAACAAATTATTTTTATAGTTCTTGAAGAACTTATCCATCCCTGAAGGATAGTGAATCAAATTAATTATATGACGATATAATTTTAGTGATATAATATTGTTTGATTAAATATGTTTAATTTTATAAGGGGTAACTGTTTGATAATTATATGATCATATGTTCATATGAATGTATTTGATTAAAGTGTTTAATAATGAGATACTATTATATTGGTTTTGAATTATACTGGAGGTATTGAATATCTTTGTATTACACAAATGAATTTGGACATAAAATGTATAATAGAAAAGGTATCGATTTTTCCCTCGGGCTTGTACTACACTTATATTATACAATTTAAGCACATGTTATTGTAAACCAGTAGTTTACTTAAATGTGCCGTTGGTAAAACCGGTTGGGTCATCTTGGATATAATATGATGCGAAGAATTTGTATTGAAGAACCAGAAGTTTCTTCAATCCATTAAATTTTTGTGTGTTTCTAAAGGAAAATGAAAATTTGAGAAATTGCATTTTTATGATATGAATTGTTGCATAGACTAAAATAGCATGCATATGTCTCTACTCACAACCAAAAGTTTGTGAAATTATTTTCTCAACTAATTAGACTAAGATCTTATTTTCTAGATTTTTTTAGAAATTTCTGTATCACATATATTATTAAAATTGATATTAAATATCATGTAATATATGTTCATAAAAAGAAAATGGACCCGAAGATCCATTCTTTAGACGTCTAAAGTTAATTATATGGTTGATACTTATGAGATCATCAATTCTAAATTATATATTTGAAACACCCAAAGTATGATATTAAGATATTTATTCGCATTAAGCCAACAGTATACTATATCTTAGTCCTCCCTAATTTATTCTTATACTTCTCATCTAAGTGAATATTTGGATGTGTTGTGTATCTTCCAATTGCTCCAATATAATACATTAAGATGAGTCACGAAAGAATATTGGAAAAATATAATTAATATGACTCTCAATTTTGAGGATATATTTTGAGAAAATAATCAAATACTTGATTGCAGCCCAGTAGGCTGATTATCACTTGATAAATTAATTTTCCCAATATTAGGGGGAGGGAATAAGCAGCTGAAATCATGAACAAGAAGTTCAAATGAACAACTAAAATCATGAACAAGAAGTTCAAATGAACAATTTAAATAAATTGTTGTCTTGATCCTCGTACAAATCAATATGAACCAAAAGTTCAAAATATTATTCATTTGCAAAGTTTATGAAATAAATTATCAGCTGATAATACTCCACTCAAAGTTGATTCTCCTATTGGATAATATAATATTGCAAATGAGTTGTTGATGCGCCTGAAGCGTGGTATGAAAGTCGGTTCCAATGTTAAAAGTCCTCTACTAAGAAAAGAAACTAAAAATGACCCAAGTGAGGATATGAAAATGCTAAAAGCACTTTGATCTAATTTAATTTTCAGTTCCAGAAGAACAAATCAAGTACTTGAAATATGAAATAAAGAGATCTCGATAAATTATGTCATGGATGAAATGGAATGGAACCGAAATTGAGATAACCAAATAAAGTCAATATTGACAATATCTTTGTATACAATATAGCGCTAAAAGTGATCAACGATAACGAGGATCATGAGTCAAAGTCTATTAAAAATTGTAGACTAAGTGAGAATTGGCCAAAATAAATATATTCAATTGAAGAAGAATTAAACTCACTTTACAAGTGACTCACTTTTGGACCTGTAGTCCGACCACCTCAAGGTGTGAAACTAATTGAACAAGTCTCTTTATGGGCTGAAAAAATATGGATGCATGTGATATAATCGCCTCAATGAATATTTACTAAATGATGAATATACTAATAACTCAATTTGTCCTTGTATTTTCATAAAATGATGTGGAAAAATATTTGCAATAATAGTTGTCTATGTGGATGACATAAGTATTATTGGAACTCCTGAAGAAATTCCAAAAGCTATAAATTGCTTAAATAAAGAGTTTGAGATGAAGGACCTAGAAAAGACAAAATATGTCTAGGTTTGCAAATTGAGCATGTGGACAAAAGAATATTTGTACATCAAGAAGGCTATATAGAAAAATGTTGAAATGATTATATATGGACAAATGTCACATATTGCCTACTCAAATATGCTTGTTAGATCATTAGATGTGGAGAAAGATCTTTTAAGGCCTCGAGAAAAGGATAAAAAATTGCTTGGTCCTGAAGTACCATATCTTAGTGCAATTGGAGTACTAATGCACGTTGCTAAATATACACATCATGATATATCATTTGCGGTCAATCTATTAGCAAGATAGAATTATTCACCTACACGAAGAAATTGGAAAGCGGTCAAACATATACTTCGTTATCTTAGAGATGCAGGTTACTTGTCAGATTCTCACAATGGTAGATCAGAAAGAGGTTATTTATTTACATGTGATGGTACAACCATTTCATGGAGATCTATGAAACAAATCATGGAAACAACTTCATAAAATCCTGCATAACTATTACCACTACATGAAGTCACTTCGAAGAAGACATTTTAAGCAACGACTACAAAGAATATCGTCTCACATGTAAATGTCTGCGTGAGGGGGAGAAATACATATGTTTTGCACTCTTTTTTCCTTCACCGTGGTTTTGTCCCATTGGGTTTTCCTGGTAAGGTTTTTAACGAGGCAATTCACATTCAAGGGATATTGTACTCTTTTTCCTTCACTAGAATTTTTCCCACTGGGTTTTCTCTAGTAAGGTTTTAACGAGGCATATCCTCAATGGACATCCAAGGGGGAGTGTTATGAATAAATATTATTGTGGATGTCCATATGTATTCTAATCTTTCATCTTCATATTCCCTATTAAGTGGTATAGTAAGGTTATGATTTTTCACCTTCCTAATGTCCTATAAATAAGGTCCACTTTGCAATGTAAATAATACTTCTTGAAGAAGATAATAGAACACCACTTTCTCTCTTACTTTCTCTACTTCATCTCTATATTGTTTTTGGTTAATTTTATAACATATTGATTAAATTAGGGACCTCTTTTCACAATACAATCTATGTTGAAATCCACGTAAGTCGTACAAGTGCAACAATAAATTGTTATATTTTTATTGGAAGTATTCTTCGTTTTATTGTATCCACAAAGAACAGTGTGAAAAAAAGAATGTCATTCAACAGTTTTCACGTTTCTGAGCATGGGTTAAAATGATTTAAACATCAAGTGCGGAAAGTAAAATATGAACGTGTAAAAATATATTCTTCGGAGAGGAAAATTTATTAGGCATGAATATAAACTATTCTTCACAAATTTAAACCTATCGATCAGTTGTACTCAACCTACAATACTCGACAAAATCATCACGTATCTCTCACATCATTGTCGATTTCTACAACACCTATGAGGCGTATCACTACCAAGCTTATGTGTAACCCAAATTGGGAGAATAAATGTATTCTCGCGTCGATGATGTCTCGCGCGAAACATTACGGAAGCATTAATCTTAGAGACACAAGTGAATGATAGCTCAAACCTTATCTACAGAATCGAAAAACTAACATATTTCTTTTCCTAATCAGGATTTGTGAGATCTATTTCTACAATAACACAAATCAAAACATAAATGCAAAAAAATTAAGGAAAACATCAAGATTGTTTTGTAAAGCAAACTTTATACATCACCATGATCAACAAATATACATAGGTTCAAAGTAAGCTTACAAACACAACCCAACAAATAGAGAAATACATAGAGAAGAATGAAGGTAAACCAAACATCTCATGGGTTGTCAGCTCTGATTGATGAGAACTCCGCATCAGATTCATCCATATGCATGCTCCAATATTGTTTTCTAGCCTTTCTATCAAAGAATGTTGGTAATGGAACTTGCAGAAAAAATCCCCAAAACTATCCCTAGAAAATCTGATTTGATCTATTTATACAAATAGCAAAAATAGCATACACTGCTAAGCGTGCTGAGTTAGCTAAGCGGACTGTCAAAAATAGCAAAAATATATATGCAGGTACAGGGGACCTAGCTAAGCAGGCTGAGCTGGCTCAGGGGGCTCAGCAGCACAACCCCTGCCAAATGCAAAAATCTCCTAGTGCGCTGCAAAATGGGCTTAGCGGGCTCAGACTTGATTTTCTTCCAAAATCGCGTATTTGAAGTCGTGCCTTCGACACTTTGTTGCTCAAGGATCTAAACATGCACCAATACTTATAAAATTAATGAAAAACTTTTAAGCGTTATACAAACGAAACAAAAACTCAAATAATACATATTTACACAAAAGTGGAGATTTATTCAACAAATATGAGCAAAAGAATCCATAAGTCTTGCAAATTGGCACTTATAGGGTACTCAACCCGATTACAAAGGGAAACCAATTTACCATAACACATGTAAGGGATTATCCATCCAAGTAGCTACAAACATGTAAAACTGACCCGAATAACCGGTATAAAATCAATCCCATGCCGATGATTTTGCCATAAAAACTACCTCCCGACTCCCCTTCACCCCTCCGTTGAACAATATATCATTTCTCACTTACGAAATAGTCCGTATAACAAATAACCAAATTATTTTACTACAAAGATTATTTCTATCCCGCCTACTTATGACAGAATAAAACCATAAAATATGATCTGAGATGGAAGAAACAGTATGATACAAATTTACCCCCAACCCATTCCATAATGGACTTCCAAACTTCCCTACACTACAACACGCTGGGGCTTTAAAAGCGCTTTTTATGGGCTTTTAAAGCGCTTAAAAGCGCTGTGAAAGCCACCGCTGGCGTAGGTAACAAAAGCGCTTCAGAAAGCGCTCTGGTAGCCCCCCCCCCCTATAAGAGCGCTTTTTTGGAAAAAGCGCTCTGGTAGGCCCCCCTATAAGAGCGCTTTCCTGGAAAAAGCGCTCTGGTAGACCCCCCTTTAAGAGCGCTTTTCCAAAAGCGCTTTCGTATGTTGCGTTTTTTTTTATTTTTTATGCTTTTTTATTAATCTTTGGCAGCGCTTTTACTAAGAAGCGCTTTTGTAGGTGGACCTTTAAGAGCGCTTTTTAAAAGCGTTGTCGTTGCTAAATGAGGTATTTTAATGTGCAGCCTGTAATTTAATCCTCCCAGTCGACCTGTAATATTTTCGACCTCTAATATGTTTTTAACCTGTAATATTTTCGACTTGTAATATATTTTCAACGATATAATTTCAGCCATCAGTAAGACAATATATATACTAATATAATACCATTATAATATCCAAAATTATATATATACATCATTACAACATCAATAATATTATAGTTCAAATCGACATAAATCCTACATGAAAAATTGCTTAATAATATTGACACAAATCCTCTTTGATTTCTTCCAACTTAAGTCTCGGGTACCCAGCAGCACGGAATTCGTCAAGGTACTACAAAACAAAAACATAATATGAATGATATATTTAGTTAAATGTAATAAATTATATGAAATTATCTTAAGTTATAAATTCATACCGTGAGCGGAATCTCTAATTGATTCGCCTGAAGGATTTCTTTCATAAACCTCAAAACAAAGTATCCGCAATCTGAACTGCTTCGCTGTTGCGGACACTACATAGAAAAACAAATAAGATTTTATAGTTGTCTTGTTTTATCAAGTAGCATAAATATTATAAGCAAAATTGTGAAAAATAATGTACCTGCACTTTGATCCAAGTAATGTTGTTTGATTTAGTCCGGGATACCTGTGCGTCCCGTTGACTTCGGAACACTTGTATTGATCTAATTAACAAATATATAAAAGCATATGTTTAGATCAATCCCACAAATAAGTAAATATATAAATATACACGAATATTTAGAACGATCCCACTTACAAATCAACGATTTCCTTCATAGCCGGATAATTGGTCCAGTCACCATTTACCGAATTCAGATAATACACGACTTCTCTTATAGGGTTGATAGCAAGCAACAACCAGTGTGCTCTATAAATTAAAACAATAGGTTATATGAAAATTTTGCTATACACAAAAGAAACAGAGATTAGATGAACCAAGAATGAGAAACTAACCCTACTGGTCGGGTATTATACGCCCAAAGATGTAGACTTTCTGAATTGCCGGTGGACATGAATCTATCGACTAAGAGCTGTCTAACTGATTCCAGTTCCGAAGCAATTGCCATTCCGCTGCAATGGGCGGAAGACACGAAACGGAATCTGTTACATAATGCAGTCCTGCGCAACACTCTGTCATACAACAACCTTAAATAAAAACATAATAAACATTAGATTATTTTCATTGAAATGTGTAAATAAATTATATTGTGGGACTAATTAAATAACATATCGGATGAGTGAATATTACCGGATGTATGAGTGCATATTACCGACGCCTATTTGTTCATGCGTAAAAATCTCTTCCAAGTCATCAATTGCAATATGTGACTTGAATTCAATACCGAAGACACTTTCATCCATATTGATTTCACGTAAAGCACCATCCTTCAAATCGGACATATCAACCATTGTTGCGAGCGTCGTCCGGTATCGAGGCACAAAAGCACCACCTTTTTTTGTCGCTTGCTTCGGAGGACCAGTGGGTGGTACGCTACGAACTTGCTGCGTCACTTGTTGTGACTCCCGAGCGGATGCCTAAAAATCATATAAGTTAGGTAAAATAAAAAATCATGCAGATTTAGATTCAGATTATATATTAACACTTTAAATGTACCTCTTTTAGTGATGCAACAGACTCCTCCTCCTGTAAAATCCCTTTACCCTTAATTGCGGGTTTTATAGGAGCAGTCTAAAATTAAAATGTAAAAAATAATTAATAAACGGTTTAGAATTGACATTCGAAAACTAAATGATTCATAATCGTTTTCAGTATACCTCATCACTAATGGTAATGAGCTCCGAGGGCCATGCAACAAATGATCCTATTGCATCTCGCAGCAATGTCGTCTCTGAGACCATGTCACGTACCGGTAGCATCGCATCATGATCTAATACAACATCCACCGATACTTTCAGGTGTCCATCCGGGAGCGGTCTATGGTGAAGTAAATCTCCCAAAGTGTTGTGCACTTTTCCCTTGCCAACTAGTCGATAATTCGGTGACGATAAGTATAGTTGGCAAGATGAAATGCCCTAAACCAATAGTAAATATAAAGTCATTATCATTAATAAAATAGAACAATTTGTAAGGAAAAAATTTATAATTACCTCGGGAAATTTCCTTTGACAGTTGATACTAGCCTTATCACTAGTTTCTTTCACCGATGAAGTGTTGCACTTTTCTCTCATATACATATCTTTATCTCTTTGCAATTCAGAGACTTGTGCTTGCAATTCCTGCAACTTTTGCAACACTTCTTCATTGGTAAGATTTGATCTTCTCCTAGGACTCTTGTAAAAAGAGGTTGGAGTCACACCATGACCCTTACCCCTCACCCGACCGGGATACTCAGGAGCATCTAGTGCTCTACTAAGTACGCTCCCCTCACCGGTGGATACCAATTGCGACAAGGTCTCCTGTAATTCATTTACATTTCAATAATTATTAGTGGAGATAAAAAATCATTTATATATTAAAAAACATTTGATTTAATTAAAGACACAGTATTATACTTACACATTCAGTATAAACTCTCTGAACATCGGGATCGACAACTTGATTCTTACCCACACGAGCTTCCTTCCACAACACATGTACAGGAAGTGAAGTTTCCTCACTTTTAGTCTCCTCTAACTATGCATTGACACAAATGATAAAATCGTCAAATAAAACATGCACATTTAGACAATTAATTAAAACGCATTTCTATTTACTTACAATTTTATCCTCTAAGCGTGCATATCCCAAACGCTCTTTTTTGTATGGATACGCGGGTTTGGATGCTCTCGCACTATTCGTGGCACTCCTTTTCCGAAAATCTTCATCTCTTTGCTTTACAAACTCAGCCCAATCTTTTTCATCAATGAAGATCTCATACTTTTTTGGCCGTCCCGGTGCCTCTTCAAGAAAGTTTCCATCTTTATCCTTAAGATAGGTGTTTGTCAAAAAAGCTTTCCACCCTCTATATCTTTTGCCGGCCAAACTAAGTATGTAGCGTCTACGATCATCTGGTATCTCAAAAGTCCTCTGCAAAAAAACATACGCATAGTGTGTTAGTATAAGTAATTTAAACAATTTATCGTCAAGATAATAACAACAATTACCCATATATGATATATACCTGAAGCTCGTCCCAAATCGCTTTTTTTTCCGCATCCAACTCTAAACTTTTCAGATTCCATTTAGCTACGGAGACCGGAATATGCATACGAACAAGTGTACCAATATAACTTGTCAACTTTGCAGAATTAGGACCAATTGCTTGATTTTCAGAATTCCATTCCAATCGGTATACTAATCCTTGGTCTCTATGTCGAATGATTCCCTTCATAATGGTGATGCATCGTGCAACTTCTTTTGCTTCAGTATCAGGTGGAGCATTTGTATCCGGAGCATCTCTTTCTTGAGCATCTCTTTCTTGTGAGTTTCCTTGTGAGTTTTCAGGTGGAGCATCTCTATCCGGAGCCATTGAACCTGTATCAAACAAACTAAAGCACATTAGTACACTATTAATAAGCTAACAATCTATACAAGTAAATCGGAAACGAAATCGGTACAAATCAAAATAAGCGTCAAAAAAGAAAGTTGTCGGAATTGAACTAAATTTACATGGCTATGGTAAAACGTCCCCACAGACTCAAAAATAAAGTCGGTTTTCCGAAATTCAGACCCTAAGCCCAATTTTTGATTACAGGCAGAAGCAAAACCGATAAAAAAACAGTCCCGAAATGTAAAGATAAGTGCATGAGCAGCTCCGGAATCGTCAAAATAGTATAGTTACATGTAAAGAAGTCAACAAACGGATACATGGTTCAAAAGTTATGTACAAAACGAGAATATGCACCAAAATTGAATAAGTACTATACTATTGAATAAAACAATCGGTACAAATTGAATAAAGCAAATTAGTCGAAATATGAATACTATTACCTTTATCACTAACGTCTCTTTCTTTTCTTGGTAGGATTGTGTTCTACGCGTCTCTTAACAACGCGGACGGTTGGATTGATCCAAATACCCTCATTATGATCATTTCTAGTACAAGATTCATTCTCATTTTGATCATTTCTTGTACAAGATTCAATGCCAACACCAATATCACCTTGATCTTCAATGTTTTCATCAACTATTTTGTTAGAGAAAAGCACTATAGACCATTTCGTACTTGTCGGATCATTGACATAGAACACTTGTTTAGCTTGAGAGGCTAGAATGAAAGGCTCATCTTTGTACCCTACCCTATTGAGATCCACTTGCAAAAATCCTGACTTATCCATTCGTATGCCACTATTATTTTCAACCCACTTGCAACCAAATACAGGAATCTGAAACTTCGCGTAATCAAACACCAAAATGCGCTCGATAACCCCAAAATATGACAAATTTGCAAATTTCGGATTTAAGTCATTCGCACTTGATATGTGCATTGCTTCAGCTACCAAGGTAACACCACTATTTTGCATAGTACTTTTATCATCCTGTTCTTTGGTATAAAATGTGTATCCATTAATTGCGTATGCGCTATAAGAAAGCACAATTACACTTGGACCATAGGCTAAACATCTCAACCTTTCTGTCACTGAAGCAGGATCTGAACGATAATTTGAATAAATATGATCCCTAAACCACGGTATGAAACTTCGATTGTGCTCTCGTACTATCCAGTTCTCATTTCTATTTGGATTTAAATCTCGGAGAACAACCTTGTGCATTTCAACATACGGCTCAACCTCAATCTCATTGTGCAGAACATACAAGTGCGCTTGATCCCGTTCGACCATTGATACTGTCACAACTTTATTTCCAATTAGCCTTTTTCCTTCTTTTTTTTCGACAATATGAGATTTGGGGAGTCCAATTGATTGAACATTTGACAGATATTCAGTACAAAACTCAACCGCTTCTTCAACAACGTATCGTTCGGCAATACAACCCTCCGGTCGACTTCTATTTTTCACGTACCCTTTTAATATTTTCATATAACGTTCAGCAGGGTATATCCATCTCATATAAGCTGGTCTGCACAATTGTGTCTCTTTCACAAGATGAACGACTAGATGAACCATTATGTCAAAAAACGAGGGAGGAAAATACATTTCAAGATCACATAAAGTAACAACTATCTCTTTTTGCAATGTTGGTAAGATCGCGGGATCGACCACCTTACTGCAAATAGACCTGAAGAAGAAACACAACTTAGTTATTGCGCTTCTTACTTTTTCTGGCAGAATAGAACGTATACCTATTGGTAAAAAATGTTCCATTATAACATGGCAATCATGCGTCTTCAAACTCTTTAACTTGAGGTCTTTCATGGACACAAGTCTTCTAATATCTGAAGAGTAGCCTTCTGGAACTTTAACTTCACTGAGGAACTTACACAATGTTTTCTTCTCCTTTCTAGATAGAGTGTAAACAGCAGGTGGCAGATATGTTCGTCTTCCTTTCGTCACGGGTCCCAATTCAGTTCTCATTCCCATGTTTACCATGTCCTTCCTTATGTTAAGGCCATCCTTAGACTTTCCTTGTATATTGAGTAACGTACCTATGACGCTGTCAAATACATTTTTTTCAATATGCATAACATCCAGGAAAATGTCTTACGTACAACGACTTCCAATATGGAAGTTCAAAAAAAATTGACTTCTTCTTCCACCCACCCTTGACAAGTGAATGTGCAAAAGGCTTGCCAAACTGAGTGCTCATATCTTTCACCTTTTCAAAAATTTGATCACCTGACAAAAAAGGCGGGGCTGTACCATGTTCGGCCTTTCCATTGAATGCTTTTCTCCACCCACGGTAGTGATGATTAGAATTTAAGAATCTACGATTGCCGAGAAAGACATTCTTCTGACAAAGCTCCAATCGTGTCGTATCGGTTTCGTCTTCAGAAACAGGACACGCCTTTTGACCTTTATTGCTGTACCCGGATAGATTTCCGTATGCTGGAAAATCATTAATTGTTCCAAACAACATCGCCCTCAAGTTGAAACTTTCCTTCCTATACCCATCGTAAACCTCCACACCGTTCTCCTACAAAAACTTTAAATCTTCGATTAAGGGTGCCAAGTATACGTCTATGTCATTCCCTGGTTGTTTAGGCCCAGAAATTAGCATAGATAACATCATGTACTTACGCTTCATACATAGCCACGGAGGTAGGTTATAAATCATAAGAATCACAGGCCATGTGCTATGCGAGATACTTTGAATACCATGCGGGTTCATCCCATCAGTCGACAATGACAACCGAAGGTTTCTTGCTTCTTTTCCAAATTCAGGATAATCAGTATCAACTTTCATCCAGTGTGGTGAGTCTGCCGGATGTCGCAACTTTCCATCAATAATTCTTTCATCTGCATGCCAAGTCAAGTGTCTTGAATCGGTCTCACTACGATACATGCGTCTAAATCTCGGAATTATAGGAAAATACCATAAGACTTTAGCAGGAGACAACTTTTTCTTATATCGAGGGGCACCACATTTAGGACACTCATTCAACGCTGTATACTCGTTTCGAAACAAAACGCAATCGTTTGGACATGCATGTATCTTATCATAGCTCATGCCAATAGAGGACAACATCTTTTTGGCTTCATACGTTCAATTGGGAAGAACATTATCCTTTGGTAGCATATCTTTCATAAGGGCTAATAACTATGTGAAACTTTTATCCGACCATCCATTGTCCGCCTTTAAGTTGTACAACTTTAACACCGCAGACAACTTATTCCCGTCAACCTTACCCCCATAACAGCAACCCAAGCAAGGACACGACATTCGAAGCGGGTCTTCGGAGTGCGCAACCGCAAACTCAACGAATTCCCATACCCCTTTCTCGTACTCTTTCGACAATCGGTTTGAATTCATCCATGTCTTATCCATGTCTTAATTAAGCTAAACAAAAACGGTCAAACTTTCACTCTTCACAAGTAACCCCTATGGCGAATTCAATTCACAAAGTTAGTAAGTTCATCACTTAACGATTAACGAAATTGACATCAAGAATATTCCACATGTCGGAATAATGAGTATTACTTAATATAATCTAAAAGTTACAAAGTTAGTAAGTTCATCACTTAAAAATCAGAGAATATTCCACATGTCGGAATAATGAGTATTACACTCATGTCTTAATTAATTAAGCTAAACAAAAACAACTAATTATTAAGGAACAGAACGGTATAATGTGTTTCTGTCAAAACGCAAAGGATACACGGAATGAATCAGAAGCAATAAAACGCAACATATTACTTTGGCGAGAGAGAACAATTAATTACCTGTATAGTAGTAAGCAACTTCTTGAATGAGATCAAACTTTAACTCTTCACAAGTAACCCCTATCTAGCAAAGATATTCCTAAAAAATATAAAATAAAAAACTTAATTGAAGAATATAAAAATTAGGTCATAATCCATAGCTTAAAAAAATCAGCATTGTATCATTATGTCAAATGCATTCAAATTCAAGTAAACTCACAAACTAACACAATTTTCAAACCAAAAATGAAACAAGATGCAAGAAGTCACATTGTACCATGAGAAATTGGGTTCAAAACAAGTTCTAAATCCGTAAACCAACATCCCGGACAGCCATGATATACGTATCTATTGGCCCTCAAAATTCACTTCAAACAAGTTCAAGATGAAAGAAAGTAAACTCAACCATAGCCAAAAGATCTATCGATCAACCAAAATCATGCATATTCAAATATCAAAGCTCAACGATGTCTTTAGAATCAAAATCAAATAATATCAATACAAAATATGACTTAATTCCACTTCAAAACATGAGATCAATTCCAACCACCTTTGAATCAATTAACTTAGAAACCGGGAAGCCACTACACCAACCTATTAACGCATACTTAAGTTCACTTCAAACATGTCTACACAACGAACTCGGGCAGCCATGAACATGAACCAAAACCAAAACTCAAAGAGAAGCACAATATCATTCAAACCCAATCTAATACAATATATGGATTATCAAACACTTAGCAAAAAGAACCACCAATAGTTATACTCAAACCCGACACATAACTATGCTAATGTGAGTATTTCGAGCCATACAAAACATGAGAATTGAAGGCGTGCTCTAAAGTAAGGTTAGAAATACAACTGCCAAGTTCTTTATGTTATAGTAGTTAGCTTTACCGGAATTCTAATGAAAGAAAAGAGGGTTGAATTGGGTATCTTTAATCAAACAAAAACGTGGGATTTTGGTAACAGCAAAATTTACTTTAGAATAATAAAAGAAGAATTGTGGGTAAGGGATCTTTTACGCAGCACTGATATAGCAGAACCAAATACAATTATTTTCTATCCCAACACTCCAATAGAGCCACACAGTCACCATTCGTAATTCATACAAGACTCAACCTTAGAGTTATCCAACAACCATTTCTATTTCGTAACAAAATACTAGGAGCTAAGTAGGGAAAATATATGCATTCCAAAACTCCTAAATAGTCTAAACCACAGAGTAGGTAAATTGAATGTATCTCAGAGAAAGAACCTTCACCTGTATGTGTCTCTCGAATAATCTGAACAAAAGCCTAGAGTTGAACAAGCGACGAGCAGTGCCGTTGAGAAGAAGACGATGAGAACAAGCAAAGAGCAGAAGACGATGAGAAGAAGACGATTGAGAACGGAGAATGGTGGCTCACGATTTTATGAGATGGTGAGTTTTCTGAGTTGAAATGGTGGGCAACGATGGAAACAATTTGAATTCGATTTTCAGATGAAACGATTTTCTGAGTTTTCTGAGTTCAAAGATTTTCAGTTTTCTGTGGGCAGCAATGAAGAAATTAGGGATTTGGAAACGATGAAGCGCGTTTAGTATAATTTGTTTTTAAAAATTTTAATTTTAAAAAGGGTATGACAGCGCTTTTGAAAAGCGCTTTCGTAACTAAGGCTATACCAGCGCTTTTTAGGATAAAAGCGCTCTTGTACCCCACCCCCTATAAGAGCGCTTTTGAAAGCGCTTTCATAAGCCCCCTATAAGAGCGCTTTCAGAAAGCGCTTTCGTACCCCCCACTATAAGAGCGCTTTTTGAAAGCGCTTTCGTACCCCAGCCTATAAGAGCGCTTTTTGAAAGCGCTTTCGTAACCCCCCACCTTTAAGAGCGCTTTTTTAGCGTGTTTTTTTATTTTGTTTTTAGCGCAACCTATACCAGCGCTTTTTACTAAAAGCGCTTTAGTAGGGGTGCTGCTAAAAGACAAATTTGGTATAGTGCTAACAATACAACAAGATGAAATTAGGTGAATTTATATTTTAGCTAGACCCGAACATAAGGGACAAACAAGATTAATCGCACATGATAAAACTCCTCTCTTAGCCAACTCATCCCTTGTTTGGAGTCTATTATGAAGCAGCCTCCAACAAAAAATTTGAATATTTGACGACGCCTTTGATTTCCAAATGAGCTTAAGAGCTTCAAACGTTCCAACACTTAAGATTAAGGCCTGATATAACCCATTAGATAACCTTTTGAAGGCCGGTTTAATCGAAAAACCTGCTATTGAAGACCACCAAACAAACTCATCCTGTAAAAATGGATTGGGCGATGTATGTTGCAAGAAGGTATGCAAGTTGGCACCTCCTTCAGCCTATATATCTGTCAAAGAAACAATTTTGTCGCAGATCGACCAAACCCATGAATTCTGGTCCAAAACACCTGCTTCTGAGATCCTCACCATCGATTCCAGCAATGCGTTAAATAACAAAGCAAATTGGTTGAGCAATGATTCGTTACCTATCCAACGATCCCTCCAAAAATCAGTATCGACACCATTACCAAATTTGAATGATAAGCACATACAAAACCAATTGCCTTTATAACATCACCCGATATAAGAAACCGATCAATTCTACTCATCGTTCTTCCATCTCCACTATTGTTGAAAGAGTATTGTGGTGTACTTTTCGTTTATATCGTATCCACAAGGATTATTGCGATATCACCGCCATTCTATAGCCTATTTTATCGTGAGTTAATGTTACTTTAAATTTGGGTTTGCAAAAGATCATTCAAAACTTTTAGTAGCAAAGAGTAAAGTAATGAAAGTTCTAAGTTAAAGAAAATGTATCAAGATTCGATTTCATCGACCTAAATTTGTATGTCTCCTTATAAATATACGTATATGAACTTGGTAACGATCAACATAATTACGTATCGACGCCTATATCATCCGTGTCCGCAATGATATAGTTAGATTTACCGTATTGTTTAACCGACGGTTTCTCCAATTAAGGCCAAAACAAGCTCCAAGCTTCCCAGAAATGGCTAAAACCTACAAGATCACAACTAAAACACAAATTATCATTAAAAGAAAGCTTAAAATTATAAAATATAAATAATTATCTAAAACTTCAGGGAATTGTACGAATATTCGATAAAAAACGGTCGAAAGGTGCTATTAATTAAACTAAATATGAACACTTTTTGGCACCTAACAACTCTCCCCAACTTAAACTCTTGTTTGTCCTCAAACAAAACAATGATAAATTACCAAGAACACAAAATTTCACAAATGAAACAACCAGGAAGAAACAAGAACAATTGAGTGGTTCAAATTCCAACAGTACAGAAAGATCAATCCTTACCAGTTTCCATCGAAGTACCATGATAACAATGCTAATCCTATATACAAATTTTATGTCAAAAATTCCACAAGCAAAAGAAGTTCAAAAATGAATCACACCTACGCACTTCCCTCTTGAGAGAACAAAAATGGAGGATCCTAACACTCACCAGACAATGACGCAAACATACCGAATTAATTATGAACTCATCTAAGCACAGAATAAATAAAAAGTATATAAGCATGAATCACTAAGGACTTTCGGGTTGTAGCTTGGCTTGGTTAACAACGAAGTGTCATATCTCACGGCCATTGAATCGAAAGGGTCAATACCTAAGAGAGCATTCAAATACACTTACATCCACACCTCCTTATCAACAGATTACACAACTTTATTGCTCAAGAGTTCACCTTTGTAATTATAAGGAAACTAGCTATATACAAATCTTTTTTTTTTCTATTTCTTTTTCTTTCTCTTTTTCTCTTGAGCAATCACTTATTTTCTTCACATCACCAATACAACCAAAATTTTTTATTCTCCCCAGCTTGAATATTACCACCGCACAATCACGAATGCTCTCTATTCTAAGGCGAAAAGGAATCATTCCTAACCACATTTAATGGTACTCTTCAAGGTTGAAAGAAAATCATCAAGATTCAGATCAAAAATCGGCAAATATAGACAAGGAATTGATACCGATTGAATCTTGGCTAAAACGGCTCAAAGTGGTTATCAAATACTCACACACTCACCGGGTAGGTTACATTTGGATTGGAAGTTGTTCTCATAGTGCAGAACAAAACGCCTTGATCACTTTCATGCTTAACACAATTTAATAGTAAATGCAAGATTAATCATAATAAAAACGAGTTAAAACGCACATTGCTGGTATCCAGCACAATTATATATATACAGTGGAAAGTCTCCTCACAACTACAGTTAGGCTAAAGTGATTCACAATTGAACTACTTTTATCAACAGAAATTAATAACAACTAATTTGTACAATCAAAAGCATCAGAATCAACGGTACTTGATAAACAAAACGATAAAGGATGTACCTTACATGTACAGTTTTCAGCTTATATCATCACCACTCAAATTGCGTTGCATCACCCAAATTCATCGTGACACAAAAATTCATGTTCCAACTAATTAATCATCAGGACAACTTATCAAAATTAATTATATCTTAAATATAAATACTAAAAAAAAATAAATGCGATAAATAAAGTAAACTGAACTTATATATATAAAAAGAAACCACACCAAACCGGTTTTAACTATCCAAAGGCTTAAACTTAGCCTTTCAAAGTACCTCATCCAAAGGATGGAACAAAATAAAAAAAAACAAATAACTAACAAGTTCTAACATAAAACTAAAAACAATAAAACATAAAAACAAGAAAGCGAGAAAAAATCTACTCCTCATCAGAAGTCTCCTCATCATCATCCATCCCCTCCTCAGGATCTGGCCTGCCCTCAGGCCATGAAGCATAAGCAGATAAATCATCCCTGGAACCAACAGGCTGCTGGAGAGAAAGCTGCCGGATAGAATCCTGCAAAAACATAAACGCTCTCTGATGCGCCATATGCATCTGATAGTTCCAATCACTTGCATCACCATACTGAGGACCAGCAGGCGGTGCAGCAGCAACCGGAACAGCTTGAGCAGCATCGGGAAGGTCAGGTGCATTAGCAGCAGCACCAAAAGGACGACCTCCAGGCAAACAGTACCTGTTAGCAAACACATCATCGATAACACCATCCATGGGAATCATACCCCCAGATGGAAACCGGACACCAGCCTTCCTGCATAAACCCATAATTAATCCATGAAAAATCAACCTACATTTGACCCCATCACCATGAAGAGTCCCATTCAGGGCGACTCTTTTCAGCTCATTTGCCACGATCCGAGACACATCAATGTTATCACCATTCAAGATACCCTGAACCAGACCTGCCGTATCAATGGTGAGGGAGGAAGTGTGACTCTGTGGCCTAATGTTGTAAAGGACCACCGAAGTCACCAACTGAGCCTCCTCCGTCAACTGACTACGAGTAAAAGTCTTTGGCAGCCCATCTTTAGTCAGAGTATAGGTGAAACCAGCCCTGCAAATCTTCTCCCTAATACTCTCCACGTCCCAGTTTCCTCTATTCAACCTGGGATGGTACTCACACTCTTCTACCAAAGCAAGAGGGTTATCCAGAAAATCAAAAATTGCCTCTTTGCTAAAGTCAATGGTCTTACCTCTCACCCACGTTCTAAACGGGTAAGCTTCAGTACCTACCCAACTGCTCGGAGGCAAGGCATTTGCATAGAACTCTCTGACGATCTCCACCTGATAGAATTTTGGTGGAGTGAACAATTTGTCCCAGCATGTTTCAGACAAAGCAGTCCACGCCCTTTGGAAGTGGCCGTGGTCAATAGGAACCACAGTGCGTTCACTCCACACAACTCGGCTTTCGAGCTCATGGTACCTCGCCTCTTGCTCCGGACCTTGAAACTTCGTCCGATCAAACCTGCCAGATTGTGAGGAAGATCCCTCACCAGAACCAGTCTTCTTCCTTTTCAATAAAGGTGCCATTCCTGCACAATTGTAATTCAAACAAAACACGCACAATTGAAACAAAGTTAGCATATCCTCTTAATTAACAACACATATCAATCCACATTCATCATCAATCACAAAACAGACCCTATACAACTACTCATAATGCATAAAAAAAATATTCAAAGTTGAACCCAGGGCGCGACGCGCGCTGAACAGGGCGCGACGCGCGCTCTGCGAAACCCAGAAAATTTCTTCAATAAAACTGCAAAGCAGACGAAGAGACAAGCTTCTCCTCCCTTCTAAAGGTTCCAGCAAGCAATATATACATCATACGATTGTTTGCTACCCTAGTTTTTCAAAATCTATCAAAAAAAATCCTAAATCTAAAACCTAAAAGAGCAAGTGTGTGTTGTTTTCTTTTCTTGAAGCAAAGAGGAAAAGGGTAACAATGGAGGTAAAGACCTCCAAAAACCCTAACTCCCCCTTCTAAACGCGCACTGGGTCGGGCCCAGCATGGGTGGGCCCAAACAAAATTATTTTTTTTTCAAAAATATATACAGCGCGCGACGCGCGAAGAATCGGCGCGACGCGCCTTCATCTCTGCCAGGAAGGGGTTCGTGAATTACCTAGCGCGCGACGCGCGCATATGGGTGCGGCGCGCGCTACACCAGAAACAGCAGAAAAACTGCATTGTTTCAGCACGCCCAAAAATACCGGTAGATCGTTTCTGGCTCGACGACAACTCAAAAATCCCACCTGCAAAAAGAACACAAATACAAGTGAATATATACAACTTGGGGTGCCTCCCAAGAGCGCTTTGTTTAACGTCGGTCAGCTCGACGGTCAAAGGCAATCAAGGATCGCCAAACGATAAAACACAAGTTTCACGATTAAAATCGCTTCCTCGATAAACCTTCAACCTCTGACCATTAACTACCCACTCTTGGTTTGATTTGTGGTCCTCTATCACAATAGCCCCTTGGCTTCTCACATCTTTGACCAAAAACGGTCCGGACCACTTCGACTTCAACTTTCTCGGAAAAAGTCTTAACCGGGAATTGAAGAGTAATACTAATTGTCCTACCTTAAAGTCCTTCATTCTAATCTTACTATCATGATAGAATTTGGTCTTTTCTTTGTAGATAGAATTAGACTTGTAGGCATGCAATCTCATTTCTTCCAACTCATGAAGTTGGATTTTTCTTTGGTCACCACACAACTTGTGATCAAAATTCAAAAGTTTCAAGGCCCAATATGCCTTATGTTCTAATTCTACGGGAAGGTGGCAACTTTTACCATACACCATTTGGAATGGTGTAAGACCAATCGGTGCTTTAAAAGCGGTCCGATATGCCCACAAGGTGTCATCAAGTTTCATTGACCAATCCTTCCTAGAGCTAGACACAGTTTTCTCAAGAATCCTCTTAATCTCTCTATTGGTCCTCTCAACTTGCCCATTAGTTTGTGGGTGATATGGAGTAGCTACCTTGTGCTTTACTCCATATTGCTCCAACACTTTTTCAAGCGGGGCATTACAGAAATGAGATCCACCATCACTAATTATCACTCTTGGCGAGCCAAACCGCGAAAATATATTTTTCTTCAGAAATTTGATGACGGTCTTACCATCCGCTGTGGGTGAAGCAATCGCTTCCACCCATTTAGACACATAATCCACAGCTACCAAGATGTGTTCATTTGACATTGAGAAAGGGAATGGTCCAACAAAGTCAATGCCCCAACAATCAAATACCTCTACTTCTACAATACTTTGGAGGGGCATTTCCTCTCTTTTCCCAATTCCACCAGTTCTTTGACAACTGTCGCATGAGGCAACATGGTGGTAAGCATCTTTGAACAAAGTAGGCCACCAAAATCCCGATTGAAGGACTTTTGTGGTCGTACGCAAACCATTGAAATGACCACCATAAGGCGAATTGTGGCAATGCCACAAAATGCTTTTTGTTTCCTCATCCGCGACACATCTTCTCAAAAGATTGTCACTACTCAACTTAAACAAGTGAGGCTCATCCCAAACATAAAAATTTGCATCGTTCAAAAACTTTTTTCTTTGATTCCAAGTTAGATCCTCCGGTATCCAGCCAGATGCTTTGTGATTAGCCATATCTGCGAACCAGGGTCTAACTTCTTGTACCATGTACAGTTTTTCATCCGGGAATTCTTCCCTCACTTCTTTTTCATTGTTTGTCACCTCGGTATTCACTAACCGAGACAAATGATCCGCAATCAAATTTTCTGTACCTTTCTTATCTTTCACTTCAAGATCAAATTCTTGAAGCAAAAGAATCCACCGAATAAGCCTCTGTTTTGAATCAGGCTTGGTGAGAAGATATTTGATTGCGGCATGATCTGTATAACACACCACTTTAGAACCAATGAGGTAAGAACGGAACTTTTCCAATACAAATACAATTGCGAGCAATTCTTTTTCGGTAGTGGCATAGTTAACCTGTGCCTCATTTAAAACTTTGCTCGCATAATGTATAGCATGGAATTGTTTGTTCTTCCTTTGGCCTAAGACCGCACCAACCGCATAGTCACTAGCATCGCACATGAGATCAAACTCAAGCGACCAATTAGGAGCGACAATTATGGGTGTGGTGGTCAAATTTTCTTTAAGTTCTAGGAAAGCTTTTAGACATGATTCATCAAAATTAAATTCCATACCTTTGTTGAGCAAATTACTCAAAGGCTTTGCGACCTTGGAGAAATCCTTGATGAATCTTCTATAGAACCCAGCATGTCCCAAAAAGCTCCTTATGCCTTTCACATTCACCGGAGGGGGAAGCTTTTCAATAACCTCGATTTTTGTCGGATCGACCTCAAGCCCCTTTGAAGATACCTTGTGGCCAAGAACAATCCCATCCGTTACCATGAAAGTGCACTTCTCCCTGTTGAGAACCAAATTTGTTTCAATACATCTTTCCATCATCACATCAAAAATTTTCAAGCACAAGTCAAATGACGACCCGTACACAGAAAAATCATCCATGAACACCTCGATGCTTTTCTCGATCAAATCTGAGAAAATAGCTTGCATGCACCTTTGAAATGTTGCGGGAGCATTACATAATCCAAATGGCATTCTTCGGTATGCGAAAACGCCAAAAGGACATGTAAAAGCAGTTTTCTCGTGGTCCGCCGGATTCACTGATATTTGATTGTATCCCGAATAACCATCCAAGAAACAATAGAAATTTCTTCCGGCTAACCTCTCTAACATTTGATCCATAAAAGGTAATGGAAAATGATCTTTTCTTGTTGCTTGGTTCAACCTCCTATAATCAATACACATACGCCACCCGGTCACCGCTCTCGAAGGAATCAACTCGTTCTTCTCATTTCTCACAACCGTCAACCCACCCTTCTTAGGAACCACATGCACTGGGCTCACCCATTCGCTATCGGAGATGGGATAAATCATCCCCGCCTATAATAACTTCACAACCTCTTTTCTAACAACTTCTTTCATGGTTGGATTCAATCGCCTTTGAGGTTGTGCCACGGGCCGAAAATCATCTTCTAACATAATCTTATGCATACAATAGGCCGGACTAATGCCCTTCAAGTCAGATAAAACCCAACCTATTGCTTCTTGATTTTTTATCAAAACTTCTTTCAATCGATGCTCTTCCTTGTTAGACAAACCACTATTAATAATAACCGGCTTAGTAGAATTGTCACCGAGAAACACATATTTCAAGTGAGATGGTAACACATTCAACTCCACCTTTTGCTCTTCAACTTTAGGTTCATCCTTCAACTCTTCAATTTGAGTTTCAAATGGATTCATCTCATCACATGCCTCTAAATTTCTCAAGCAATCTTCAATCTCTTTCTCTTGATCTTTGGTGAGAACTTCAAGAGCTTCCATTAAAGTCTTCTCAAGAGGATTCGACAAGTGCATTTGATTCTCCACTTTCATAATAGCCCTTTCGGTAGCATCGATTCTAAAACAATCATCATCATCACTCGGATGCTTGATGGCTTCAAAGAGATCAAGACATAATTCTTCATCTTGGTACCTTAATTTCATTAAGCCATCATCAATATCTATCATCATTCGGGCCGTCTTCATAAAGGCCTTCCTAAGATCAATGGAATCTCAGGATCTTCTTCCATGTCTATGACAATAAAATCAACAGGATACCAAAATTTGTAAACCTTGACAAGCAAGTCTTCCGCAACTCCATGAGGATGAGCTGTGGATTTATCCGCTAATGATAACGTCATTCTTGTCGGCTTCAAATCGTTGATTCCTAATCTTCTCACTATAGACAATGGGATCAAATTAATGCTAGAACCGGTATCTACCAAACCTTTGCCTATGTGAACATTTCCAATAGACACCGGTAAGGTTACCCGCCCAGGATCATTTGATTTTATCGGAGTAGTGCGTTGAATTAACGCATTACAACAAGAGCTCACCGTTAATACCTCCGGATCCAAGAATCTTCTCTTCTTAGTGATGATGTCTTTGATGAATTTTGCATACATCGGCATTTGCTCTAATGCCTCGGAAAAAGGAACATTGATTTGCAACTTGCTAAAGATGTCCAAGAACCGAGCATAGTGCTTTGCATCTTCTTTCTTTGACGGACCGGGAGGGTAAGGTAATTTATTCACTTTTATAGAATCATCTTTCATCTTCCCTTTTTCACTCACACTCAATTTTTTTCTCTCTTTTTCTACAACTTTCTCAAGAGTTTCTTTTTCCACTAATTCTTTCTCTTTCTCATTTTCAACTAAATCACCCTCAACATTTTTTTCTACTTCAATCACCCTATCTTTTTCACTTTCAACAATTTCTTCCTCAACTATCTCTCCTACACCCATATCAATATTTCTACCGCTACGAGTTAGAATTGACTTACAATGCTCACGAGGATTTTCTTGTGTAGTAGCCGGAGAAGGACCTTTGTTTTGATCGGCAAGTTGCTTTGACAATTGCCCGACTTGAGTTTCAAGATTCTTTATGGCGGCATCCGTACTCTTTTGGCTTGCAATTTGCAATTGCATGAATTGGCTAAGAGTGTCCTCGATTGAAAGCTTTGTTTGTTGAGGTTGTTGATTGTAACCACCTTGATAAGGATTTTGACGATTCGATGGACCCGCATCCGGCCTCCATCCTTGTTGATAACCTTGATTACCTCTTTGTTGGTAACCTTGGTTATTGTTGTAAGGTTGTTGTTGTTGTCTCCCACCATAAACTTGATTAGGATTAGACACATAATTCACCTCTTCACCCGGTGGAGGACAAAAACCAGTTTGATGGTCACCCCTACACAATTCACAACACATCACCTGTTGATTTTTAGAGGGGCTCCCATTTATCTCTTTGATTTGTTGAGGGAGTTTTGACATTTGTTGAGTGAGCAATTCTACTTGTTGTGTCAATAACTTATTTTGAGCAAGTATTGCATCACTAGTATTCAATTCAAGAACTCCCGGTTTTCTTTGCAATGCACTACGGTTGTGTTGCCCTTGATGATCATTCAAAGCCATTCTATCAATGATAGCAATCGCTTCTGCAGCAGTTTTTGACATCAACGAACCACCCGCGGTAGCATCTAAAAGAGTTTTTGGTTGAGGTTGGAGTCCATTTCTAAAGATATGGATTTGAGACAATTCATCAAACCCATGACCTTTGCATTTTCTAACCATGGACTTGAACCTCTCCCATGCTTCATTGAGAGATTCATTCGAACCTTGAGAGAACACCGCAATAGAAGTTTTCGCTTCCATGAACCTATTGTGAGGAAAGAACCGATCCAAGAACTTCTCTTCTAACTCGTTCCAATTTGTCATGACATTATTTGGTTGATCAAGGTACCATTCCTTAGCTTTTCCAATTAAGGAATGAGGAAAGAGTCTCCTGAACACCTGTTCTTCTTGGTCTTCCGGAGCACCAATTGTTCCGGCGATCTCGTAGAACTTTGTTAGATGAGTAAATGGATCCTCGTGATCTGCCCCTGTGAACGGATTTTGGTATAATAATTGAAGTAACCCCGTCTTCATTACGGAGTTTCTTCCATTGGCCTGATCACAAGCAAATTGTGCATTGAGACGAGGGCTGTTAACACATGGCCCTCGAGGTGGAGGATCCGCAGCCATTTCTTCCTCAACCAAGTTTTCAACCGGAGTTGAAGA
This sequence comes from Vicia villosa, assembly GCF_029867415.1. NCBI lineage: Eukaryota > Viridiplantae > Streptophyta > Magnoliopsida > Fabales > Fabaceae > Vicia > Vicia villosa. The sequence goes on along the minus strand of NW_026706720.1, from coordinate 3,939 downwards.
AGAAGATGCTTCTTGTTGTTGTCTTCTTTCCCTAGCTAGTTGTCTCCTCCTACGAGTTTTGCTATTCTCTCTACGAGCAGTCCTCTCAATCTCAGGATCAAAAAGGAGTTGATCTGCAGGTATACGTCCTTGCATAAACTGTAATCTGAAAAACTAACCAAGCAAATTAACAAACACAAGGAATATAATTTTTGAAACAAGAAATTAATTATAAGACTCAATACAAAACAAACAATTGCAATGCTTGCAATATCTAAACAACAATCCCCGGCAACGGCGCCATTTTGTTGAAAGAGTATTGTGGTGTACTTTTCGTTTATATCGTATCCACAGGGATTATTGCGATATCACCGCCGTTCTATAGCCTATTTTGTCGTGAGTTAATGTTACTTTAAATTTGGGTTTGCAAAAGATCATTCAAAACTTTTAGTAGCAAAAAGTAAAGTAATGAAAGTTCTAAGTTAAAGAAAATGTATCAAGATTCGATTTCATCGACCTAAATTTGTATGTCTCCTTATAAATATATGTATATGAACTTGGTAACGATCAACATATTTACGTATCGACGCCTATATCATCCGTGTCCGCAATGATATAGTTAGATTTACCGTATTATTTAACCGACGATTTCTCCATCCTTTAAACAATACAAATAACGTTTTAAAACCGATACTAAGTAAACATCAAACGCTAAATCCATGTCTGCAATTTATAGTTTGATAGATGATAAAGTTAGATCTAGATACAAATATTGATGTCTCAAACACTTATACCAAAGAAAATCTTTACTTAACAAACTAAACCATCTATATTGATCATCACATGTTCATACATAATATATTCACAAGAAAACATACAAAAAGCTAGAAAGATTACATCTTATCTTGATACAAAAGAGATTTAGCTATCCATGAGAATGGTAGCTTGCTCAAGAAGTAAAGGATGAAGATCAACAAGCATCAAAGGCGATTAATCGACGATCAAGGCTTCTAATCTTCAACTCTTAGTTTGCTACAGTGTTTAGGGTTTATGAGCTCTCTAAAAATTAAGAAGAAGCTCAAATGAAACAATTACTCCTTAAATAGAAAAACAGTTTTCTGTCCAGGGCGCGTCGCGCCCTCCAGCGGGCTTCGCACCATTACACTTAAGAAATATAAACCGCCCATGCGCGCGACGCTGTCATACCCCAAATTTGTCCTACCCTTTCAATTTTAACTGGCTTAGGTTTATGCATTTCACAAGCTCATGTACATACATCACTTAGGTCATGATCCATACCCATGCATTCATATCATAGGTGTTATTCAAGGGACAGCAAGAAAAAGCTCCATTGCAAAGAAGTATGATCAGAGAATGAGAAAACTGTGGCATAATCATGTGGCTCTATGTGCATTGAAGTCCTCCTGGATTGGGGTGTCTCTCTGCTTCAAATCAGGGCATTGAGTAGAGGGTACAAGCTTGCAAATCATCTGGTTCTTTAAATCAGGGTTTCACTGACCAAAGTCAACCAGTTGACTTTCTGGTCAACATTTAATCAGAAGTGGCTTCTATGTGTGGAAAACTTCTCATACTGACTGTGTGGATGTGTTTGTTTGACTGGATGTGAGTGGAAGAGATTTAATCGGGAATCTCATCAATAGTCGGAAAAATCGGAACAGTTGACTTTTGGGTCGAAATCGGGAAAATTATTCAAATATTGACTTTTGGTGGAAAATCGGTCAAAGAAAGTCAAAGAAATGAGAAAAATCAAGAAATAATCAAAACTGCCAAATTTGGAAAGTTAGTTGAAATGGGAACTTGCCAAAAGAGGAAAGTTCTACACTTAAAGAATTTTTGAGTGAATCTCCGATTGGCTGGGCAGCTGACTTCAGGTTCAATTATCATGGTGAAAACGACAGAATTTTAAGACAAGCTCAACATCAAAAGTGTTCAGATCATAGCCCTCTACAACTCTCTAGTTGGGAGTTTTTCCATTTGAAGCTTGATTCAAGAGTTATATTGGATTGAAGTTAGAGGAAACACATTTGTTCAGGTCATTCAGCCAGGCAGATTTCTGGTCACGCGCGCGAAGCATTGTGTCAAACACCTGGTGTGCCCCATTTGAAGTCAATTATAGAATAATTCAGGAACCCTACAAATGCGAACTTGATATGCATCTACTCTTCTCCATGCCCTCTGCACAATGAAACAAAAATGAAGCAAATTGAGTGTGTATTGAATCATTTATGAAGCCGCAAAGTCCTGCCTTCATCAAGTCACCACTGCATGGCAAGCTGGGCCAGGTCCTTGAGGCATGCGCATGCATTTTGCCGAACAGGTGGCGTGCCATTTTGAATGTCAATTTTAAGGCTCTATAAGTCTTCATATGGATCAATATTGATACTAAAATACTCTCTACCATGTCCTCTATCTGGTGATCTCAAGATCACTTATTTTGGATATATGATGAGTAAGGCATGAGGCCTTAAAGTAGTGCCCCCACAAATTCGTGTTCTGACCAAAAGCATGAGCCAGTCTCTAGCTGCGCGCGTACAGTGGCGACACCATGATTCCATGCCCATTTTTCTTACACTTATAAGTATTTTCTCAAGACACTTTCAACATCAAATCTTCTCTATCCCACACCCTCCTCACTTTGAGCACAAATTTGAATCAAACGATGGAGCATACCTAGAGTTATAAGTGTGCAAAGCCATCACCATGGACATGCTGAACCAAGTAGAGTTTGAGCTTTGTTTGCAACAACACACCAAACCTTCACTCATTTTAAAAGCCCATGCACGTGAGAGAGAATAGAAAAGCTACCCTACATGCTCCACACCATAGCAAAGCAAGAGCATTACCATAAAAGACCATGCAATTGCTGCTGCATGGAAAGGAAAAAGAATCATAGCTGCAGAAGCTTGTCCATTAAGTTTACAAGCCAGTCCCACATCGAGAAAAAAAAAAACAAAGTTGCTGTAATTGCATAGTCCAAGCTCCATATTCAGAAAAAGCATCTCATTCACCTCACACTTGCACTATATAAACAACCTCATACTCACTTGCACATTTTCACGATTCATAAGAAACTTCACTCTCTCAAAGTCTCTCTCCATTTTTCTCTTTCCACTATTTCTTCCCTTCACCCTGCTCGTCCCTTACCACCACCATAACCACCCACCTCCACCATCTAGCCACCATAACCGACTACAATAACCGATTCCGGCCACCGCAACAAACTTCTCCGACTGCCTCTAATCACTTCAACCTGCAGCAACAACTACAACCTTCTTCCACCACCATTATGCAGTGCTGAGCAGCGTCATCATCTTCTCCAAGATCTCACACCTGCCGTGCGCGATCAGCTACGCCAAGATCCATCAGAAATCCTCTGAAGCTCCTCGTCTGAGATCCCGTCCGGTAAGCTTCATAAACACTTGCTCTGCATCAAGTTGCATGCTATAGGATACTGCTAGAGTGCTTGATGAGGTTGTGCTTGTTGAGAACGTGTGATGTGTGTTATGAGAAGATCTTTTTCTTTGAATTCGGTTAACGTGATAGCATAGTTTGTTGATGGTTGTTGCGTGAATATGAACTCTAGAATCTGTGAGAACTCCATTGTTGTGCTTGTTTCTTATTTTGGCAAAGTTGTTGATAGTTAGGGCTTTTAGTTTATGTTCAGTTACGGAATTAAAGAGAGAATCGATGAAAACTAACGCCGGATCTGTCATCTACGCAAGAATCTGAGCAGAGTGGTGGTACTTTGATTAATTTCTGGAAATCTTGACTCCTCTCCGCCATAGGCCGGCCGGAGAAGACGACCGGAGCTCTGCTCCGGCGTCTGTGTGTGTTTTGTTATGTTTTGCATTGGTTGGCATACGTGGCGCGATCCTACTGGCTTCCGCCCCCAATTACTTGTTATTTTTGTCCCTAGTGCAATCATTAGCCGGTGAGGTG